>NC_140236.1:30729963-30737463 GCF_949987555.1 Borostomias antarcticus
AAATGCACCAAATTCAATAAGTGGTATAGGCTATTGTTTCATATAGACTCATAATAGACCAATAAATACCCTTAATTACTTGTGAAAATGCATCAAAATTGCAATCAAATAGCCAACTAAACTCATATAGCCTAGCCTATAATAGACCTACAGTAGCCTATAATAAAATAACCGAATTTCCACTTGAGTGCGTGATTTGATCAAATACAGTAGGCTACTTTATTCTCAAATTAGGCTTACGCTGCATCGATAGGCTACTGTATTCGCAGAACAACATGTTATAGCCTAAAAACAACCCAACATTAGAACAATTAGAGCAAATGATAATCAAGAAATAAATAAATGAAATTACAGACAAGTTGTCGTGTCTTAGGCTATTGTAGCCTAAAAGAAATTGTCTCTAAAACAACAGATGTAGGCTAACGTGGCCTAGGCTGTAGGCTATTATTTAACAAATACAGTAGGTCTAGTAGGCTAATCTACATGCTCACAACACGTCTGTGTTCCTGAAGTCCATTAACTGGGAACGAAAAATGACTCGATGCTCCTCTGCTTCAGGTTGCTGACGCGCTTTCTGGCTACCAAGGAATGCAGCTCTCGCGCAGCAGACTCGTTTGCGTTTTGCGCTCGACATTAGAGTAACAAAGAAATGAAACGTGACAGTAGGCTACAGCCTACAGGCAACATGTAGGTCTACATACAGTTCTGTTTTTATTCACAGTAGGGTACAGTACTGTAATGAAAATCCCACCAGTAACCAGATAGCAGGCAAAAAAAAATAAAAAACGTTTTTTAAGCCTGTCCGGTAGACCGGGAGGTTCGGATCTCTGAAGTTCGGATGAGTGGGATCCTACTGTATATCTTTGTTTGTGTGTTCACGTCTGCTTCTCAACTTGTCAATAGCCGTTGTTTCAGCCCATTACCCATGTAGTCACGTTAGTCATTCCATTTCAGGTCTGGCACTGAAGAGGGCTGATGATAAGATGCCCTTCACCAGTATCCTGTATGCCAACGGGCCGGGTTATGTCCATGTGAACGGGACCAGGGGGAACATCACCCTGGTAGATTACTGTGAGTACTGTTGGAAGGGATTTCCCATGCTAGTCAGCAGCGCTACCTTAGCTCACCACTATCTTATCTTTGTGAGCATTTGTGTGTGTGCGTGTAGATGATATGCGTGTGTGTGCATCTGTTCTTGCGTGTACTGTATCTTCCCTGCCCTGTGTGTGTGTGTGTGTGTGTGTGTGTGTGTGTGTGTGTGTGTGTGTGTGTCTTATTGACGACGTTCCCTCTTCTCAGATGATGAAGAGTACATGCAGCAGGCCGCTGTACCCCTGGACTCAGAGACCCACGGCGGAGAGGACGTGGCCATCTACGCCAAGGGCCCCATGGCCCACCTCTTCCACGGGGTCAAAGAGCAGAACTATGTGGCCCACGTCATGGCCTACGCTGCCTGTCTGGAGCCCTACACAGACTGCCCCCCTCACCCGTCCGCCTCAGAGGGACACGCCCACTCCCTCTCAGGGCTGCTTCTTTGTCTGAGCGCCCTCTTCTGGCTCCTATTGAGATGACCACACACACACACACACACACAGAAACACACAGACACACACACAGAAACACACAAACACACAGACACACACAAGCACACACAAGGCACACACAAGCACACACACGTAAGCTCACATATACATTTTTCACGTACACATCTCTCTCTTTCTCTCTCTCTCTCTCTCTCTCTCTTGTTCTCACAAACACATACACAGTACACACCTATGAAAGTGGCCTCCAGGAGCCATAACAAGGACAATTAGATGATAAGATGAAGATAAAGGACTTTTAAAAAGGGAAACCGTTCCAATGCAATAAACTGATAAAGGATTCTGGTGAATTCAACAGTTCCAGCCATGACTCATTTTACTGTAACACACTCATTGAGTCTTTATCAATTCAGTTTTATTTCTGAGGTACTGTTGTTTTTATTACTAGCCAAATGTACGTGCACTGATCACATCACTGTGTCCTCGTCTGTTCTGAAATGCTTATGTTACCGTGTTGAATTGGTTAAACTCACTACTCAGTATGCCGCCCACCCGCGCCATCGAAGAGCTAGCTTTTCAGTGGCGTTATTGGAAGTGGTGTTTATGAGAGGTGGTAAAGTGCGTTTGCAAATCAGAGGACCCGGGTTCGATCCCAGTGTAGCCAAGTTGGCGGGAGGAAGCGGTACTGGTGATACAGAACTGGGTTAGGTGCACAGTTTACAAGCAGCATACAGCTACTGTAACTACCATTTACTTTAACAAGTCAAATGGTGAGAACTTTCCTTTAGCATCTCCAAATGTTGTGGGCTATTCTTACCTCTCTGTCCCTAATTGGGCTGTCATACTCCCACATCATGTCAACAGGTTTATACTCCGTTTAGATCTGTTTGCAAAATGAATGTATTTTGTATGCAGAATTTCATAATGTATTTTGATATGACTTTTTACCCAATGTTTGAATACAGTATGTATAAAATGTTTGAAAGTGTTGTCGATGTCCTTTATTCCAAAAATGAAAAGAAAAAGAAACATATACCTGCGCTGCGAGCAGGGGTGAGGGCGCCAAGCAGTCCGGCAGGGCAGAGTCTCCATGGCAATGTGATGTGATCATGTTAAAAGCGCGGCTGTAAACAGTAGCCATGTTTCCACACGTTTTATGCAAATTAAGTTATATCGAATTAAAAATGCCTTATGGAAACAGTAAAATTCGATTAAAAGTTATGAAAATAGACAAAAAGTTTGTACTGTCGATCTCATTGGATTTTTTCTTGGAAACGCACATTCACCAGCTTTATTTGCATTCATATTTTTAGCGATCCTCACACAATTCGATTGACAAGTGGATGAAAACATGGCTAGTGATAGATAAAGTGATGTGAATTGAGCCTGGGACTGGGTGTAGCTGAGATATGAGCTCAAATCCTGTTTGGTTTGTATTGGGTTTGGTTGCATTTGATTAGGATGTAATGGATTAATGTTTGCTTTTTTGAAAATCAAAAATGTATCAGATAACGTTTTTGAGGGTTAGTGTGAAGATAATCTGTGCAAAGTTTGGTGAAGACTGGATAAAATATGTTGATGGTACAATGTTTTTAAGCATTTGGATCCAATATGGCAGCTGTTATGTTTATTGTGTGATATGAAGAAACAGAGATCCACACAGTATCTTTACTGACATGTGCCATTTATAATGACTACCCACACATGCCTTAAAGCTACTGTAGATGCTTAAGTCCAGAAATGTAAACTCACACTGTACTGTCATACAGAACAATTCTCTGACACTACTCTCTCTCTCTCTCTCTCTCTCTCTCTCACACACACACACACACACACACAAATTGTGGCCTGAGAAAAAATGGTTTACATTTTTAAAAATAGAAAATCCAATATGGCGGAAAATGAACTCGATCCAAGGAATCCAAAGGTACCTCATTTTTGAAAATCAAGTGCACTTTCAAAAGTTGCATGCATAAATGCCCCTTGGTGGCCCTAGAGTGTTTCAGCTGTCAACATGAAACTTGGTGCGAAGAGGGACAGTCCCCGATCAGTGTGCCAAATTTCACAACTTTCTACCATACGGTTCCATGACCTGCCATGGACTCCTATGGCAGAAGAAGAAGATACATAAGAAAAGGTAGAAACAGAATAGTAATACATAAAATAAATATTAATACATTCAAATATATTTAGTTTGCAAACACAGTTCAGAGCTTGCATAAACCGGTTACATGGCATGGAAATAATAGTGGCCACTATAATTTATATATCTATAAATGCTTCTGATCAGGTCAGATCGTAAGCACAAAAAGAGGTTACTCCTTGCTCTTCACCATTGGGCCCTCTGTGCTTTGCTGTCTGAACCAACTATCACAAAACAAAGCCACTTCGGCCTAGATCAATAAATGTGTCAACCTGTCAAACATGAGTTTGTCACTCGTCAACCTTTACTATTGGTGTGACCCTGTGACTATCTGTGGACTCTAATGGCCAAATAAAATGTATGTTAAAATAAATGGATTATAATATGTGTAAGCATCTGTGAAAATAGTGTAGAAAGACTTGTTCTGCCAAATAAAGAAACACCACTAAAAAGCCGACTTGGCAAGTGTGATCTCACATGAGTTGATTGTTAAAGGAAGGAAATCTGTTAACCTAACAGCACACACAGTAGTGAGGTATATACAGTAGCTATATACATTAAGACTCTCATAACGTTTATAGGCGTGCACCTGCACCTGTGACTGGGCCAATAAAAAGGAGCTCAGAGGCCTGGACACGAGCGCCCCCTCAACACTGCCATAGTTCTTCTCTTTGTTTGTGCTTATTCAGTTCATGGGGATGTGTTGGGATGTAAAATAGAATAAAAACTATAAAAACAGAGAATACAAATAAGAACACTTTAAGATATTAACGCAACTAAAGCTACGTGGTACGCTGCTTCCCCATGCCTTAGTCTTGAACCATTAAAAGCTCAGTGCCAGAGGACCTGATGGAGCATATCTGATACATACACCTAAATACATATCTGTATGTATTTAGGTGCTTGATTTTGTAGGAATTTATAGACTAATAAATTAATCTTAAAATCTATTCTAAAACTGACAGGTAACCAGTGCAGTGATTTGAATCAGTTGGAGTTGACTAAATGCTTTTTTTGTAGGCCAGGCAGGAAAGTGTTACAATAGTCCAACCTGTTAGTAATAAAATCATGTATTAGTCTTTCAGTATCAGCTAAGATCAGAGTCCAGCATGTCACCTACGTTTCTGGCCTAGGATTTGGTATTCAGTGACAGTTTTGAAGTGCACCGATAGTGGAGGAAGAGGGTCATCAAGCAAAACATTTGGTCTTGACTGGGTGATATTCATCCTAATGCCAGTTATCTTGTCTCCAAAATATGCTACAAATTCCCCACACTTTGAGGTAGAGAACATGTTGATAGATGTATAGGGGTGGGATTTAAGAGGTTGTCAAGCGTTGATAAAAGTGCCTTGGAATTGTTTTGATTGCTATAAATCAATTTTGAGAAGTGATCTCTTCTAGCATCTCTTATGGCATTATTAAAGGAGGAAAGTTATTTGAGATTATCATGGTGGACATGTAGCTTGGTCCTCCTCCATGTGAGCTCAGCTCTTCTGCATGTTCTCTTAAAGGGGTAGTGTGCTATTGAAAACATTCAGCCCTATTTGTGGTCTGTCTATCATGAACCTGAAACATAGAGACCATAATTTCACGGATCGTTCCAGTATTGAGTTAGCTGCAGTTTTTATGCAGGCTCTCACTTGGCTACAATGGAAGTCAATGGCATATGCATATAGTATGTGTTGGAAAAATGATGATAAATGTGCTTTTTCCAAGATGGGAAGCTCAGGTGTAATCCATGCCAAACAATCGGATTGCGATACATTTCACAGGAGAGCATACTGAGACTGATGAGATTACACCCTGTGCTTCCCGTCTCGGAAAAGCACATTTATCATAGTTTTTCCAACACATTTAAGTATGCCCCACTGACCTGCATTGAAGCCCAGTGAGAGCCTGCAAAAAAAACTGCAACTAGCTCAATATTGGAATGACCAGTGAGATTATTGTCTCTATGTATCAGGTTCATGGTAGACAGACCACAAATGGTATGGTATATGGTAATAAAATAATAATAATAATAATAATAATAATATAATAATAATAATAATAATAATAATAATACACTTTATTTGTAAAACCCCTTTCATACAAATAAAAGCAGCTCAAAGTGCTTGCACGGAGTGCTTCACATAAAAATAGACATAAAATAAACAAAAAGCAGCAAAATAAGATGGAAGATAAAACACATTAAAAGATAAAGATAAGAATCAAGTAAATTACTGTGTAAAAATTGCAATTTAATAAAATATTGTATTGGAGATATACATTAACCAGGCCAGGTCCAGCCTGGCTTATGTGCGTGGCTGGCTTGTTTCTGTTCAGGACTGGTAGAACGGAAGCTAGTCCTGCCACTGCAATAGCTGTGAATTGAAATGACATGAAATAATGTCTGATAATTTAAGATAGGTATTGTCGCCTGGACACATAAGTTTCAATGCTTCCAATGCTAATCCAGCACAATAAGAGTGGGATAGCCAGTTAGCTCATGAGCTCACAACAACTAGCAGCAGCTTCCATAACATTAATGGTAGCGGTCAGTGGCTAAAGCAGTTACACTGATGATTCCTATAATGTTAGCTATTTTGCTGCAATTGGTTCAACTTCTGTTTCTGGACAAAGGTAAGAGATAAAAAAAGATAGGAGTGAAAGGATGAACATGTGGAGGTTTGAGGTATAGTCCCATAAAGTCATCCCCACCGGGGCCTTGACCCTAGTGGAGATCGGAGGGTTGGTTTTGGTGTCCTTCTTCCAGTCCCTAGTGTGGGCTGGGGTTAGAATAAGGGTTGGGGTTGGGATAGGATCTGACCTATGAGGGAAGGAGTGTGGGTTGGGGTTAGAATAAGGGTTGGTGTTTGGACAGGATCTGACTTGTAAGGCAAGGGGTAAAGTTCGGAGTGAAAGGATGAATATGTGGAGGTTTGGGGTATAGTCCCATAAAGACATCCCCACCGGGGCCTTAAACCCCGATCTCCCACGTGGGAGTCCATTGTGGGAGTCCATTGCTTTCACTGCTACTGTACTTGTGCAGTGGAGATCAGCCAATTGATTTTGGTGTCCTTCTTTATTTTGGTGTGCTGGGACTACTGCCTCTTGTGGTGTCAACAGAGAAATGCAGGTCAACATTCAACGGAGGGAGGGAGGGAGGGAGTGATAGCAGGACAAACGCTATCCTAGGTGCGCTGGCCTACAGCCACTCACAAAAAAAGAAAGAAAAGTAGTTTATGTCCAAGTAGTTAATGTCCAAAATAGCACACTACCCCTTTAAGTTGATATATCTCCTCATTCCCCCATGGTGCTTTTTGTTTAGCTACAACCTTTTTCAGTTTCATCAGTGCTACAGAGTCAAGGGCTGCAGCCAATTTATCATTAAAGACAGTCACTAAATCATGAACATGTGAAGGCCTCACTTCCAGGGTTCTCACACTATTTGCATTCATCATTGTTTTAAAATGATCAGCTGCTACAGAGTTCAGATAGCCCTTCTAAACAAAGTGTTGAATGCTAATTACAGCTTTGGGTAGCAATACTGTAAAGAAAATACAGAAATGGTCAGAGATGTTAAGATCAATGATAGAGGATATAACAGTTTTGGTAAGACCCTTTGTGATCACAAGGTCAAGGTAACATGTTGACTAAAGTCCATGGAATTCAAGAGGTTGTTGAAATCCCTGGCCTTTGAGTCACCCTCATTGTCTACATGCAGATTGAAACCACCAGTGATAATAATCTGATGATAGTTTGTGTGGATCATATACAGGAGTCCTGAAAAATCTGCTAAAAAAAATAGGGCATTTCTTGGGTGGTCTATTGACA
>NC_140236.1:30742463-30799963 GCF_949987555.1 Borostomias antarcticus
TCACCCGGGGGCCAGAAAGGTGAGCTGTAAAAATTCTTCCCTGACCTCTCTCAACGAGACGATCGAGCAAGCTCCTGGAAAATGTTTGTCTAATGGCTAAAAGCATTTACAGAGCAATAAACATGGGCTAAATACTTCATAGGAGAGACATGACTATAAGTAGAGTATACAAATAGTTACAGAGATTTTTTCTACATGGTAGGCCATTATGTGTTAGCTATCCCTGTAGTCTCTAATATGATATTTTTTAATAAGTGAATCATATAACAAAGCACAATTAAAGCTGCTTCGCAGCGATGAGGCGGGGCCAGGCAATTTCCGACAAGTTTAGGAGCAATAAGCGAGCGAATAGGAGGACAACAAGAAAGTTGACATTCCAATGTTAATTTTGTACATTCATATCGTATCATAAAACATTTGTAAAACATTTTGATGCATTGTAAGCTCGATTTTGATAATTCAACAATCTGGTCAATGAGTTTGTGAATTACAGTCTGAACATCCAGTGGAGCAAGTTGTGTGGTGTTAATTGATTGAAAAATGTGGGATGAGATATGTTTATTAATTTTTACAGGTTTTGTCTGCTTTTCTTCATAATTGACCATTAACTTCAGCAGCTGTGTACTCAGTCAGTTGCCAATCAATCGATTTAGTCATTGTAATCCTCGGCGGGGGCTGGGTAGGGTTGCCAACAGCGATGTCTCCGGAGCTTGCGTTGGATTGTGGGTAATGTAGTTTTCTCTGTATGTAGTGTTGGTTTCAGAGGACAGAATTAAACATATTTTTAAAAATTCAATTTTTGAGATAAAATTCTGAAATAAATCACACTACATCTTAGATATGTGGCCAATGTTGTCACTTTTTATGAGGATGATCAGACATTGATTTGGCGAGAATTAATAGGAACTGTATACAGAACTGTTTACAGTAAAACCTTTTGATGTGCTGTGGGCTCAATTGTTCATATTTCAATAATCTGTGAGGATCGTTTGGTACGGACCGTCTGAAGATACAGTATATCAATTTTGGTGTCAATTGAACAAAAGATGTGGGAGGAGATAGGTTTGATAGGTTTTACAGTTTATGAAAAAATCAGAGTGATGGACTTCAAAATTCCTGCAAGGTCAGAGTGTATGAAAGTTTTGTCTCACTTGGTACTACATTCATGTGGTTGTTTTACAGTGATGGCACCTATGGCTGATTTGTTATGATTTTTTAAAGTTTTAAACTTTAGACTGTTGCTGTAGCGCCACCTTCAGCTTTATTGACCTACAATGCAGATTGAGGACTTTGGGTATAGTACTGGAGCTATGTGCAAATGTTGGTGATTTTTTGTCCACAGGAAGTTAGACTTCAGTGGAAGATGGAGAATAATAATAATAAGTAAAACATTTTGATGCATTGTAAGCTCAATTTTGATAATTCAATAATCTGGTCAATGAGTTTGTGAATGACAGTTTGAAGATCCAGTGTAGCAATTTTAGTGTTAATTGATTGAAAAATGTGGGTTACAGGTTTTGTTAGCTTTTTTTTCATAATTGAACATTAACTTCAGCAGCTGTGTACTCAGTCAGTTGCCAATCAATCGATTTAGTCATTGTAATCCTCGGCGGGGGTTGGGTAGGGTTGCCAACAGCGATGTCTCCGATTCGTGGAGCTTGCGTTGGATTGTGGGTAACGTAGTTTTCTCTGTATGAAGTGTTGGTTTCAGAGGACAGAATTAAACATATTTTTAAAAATTCAATTTTTGAGATAAAATTCTGAAAAAAATCATACTACATCTTGGATTTGTGGCCAATGTTGTCACTTTTTATGAGGATGATCAGACATTGATTTGGCGAGAATTAATAGGAACTGTATACAAAACTGTTAACAGTGAAACTCTTTGATGTGCTGTGGGCTCAATTTTTTATATTTCAAAAATCTGTGAGGATCCTTTGGTAAGGACAGTCTGTAGATACAGTATATTCATTTTGGTGTCAATTGAACAAAAAATGTGGGAGGAGATATGTTTGATAGGTTTTACAGTTTATGAAGAAATCAGAGTGATGGACTTCAAAATTCCTGCAAGGTCAAAGTGTATGAAGGTTTTGTCTCACTTGGGACTACATTCACGTGGTGGTTTTACAGTGATAGCACCTATGGCTGATTTGTTATGATTTTTTTAAGTTTTAAACTTTAGACTGTTGCTGTAGCGCCACCTTCAGGTTTATTGACCTACAATGCAGGTTGAGGACTTTGGATATAGTACTGGAGCTATGTGCAAATTTTGGTGATTTTTTGTCCATGGGAAGTTAGACTTCAGTGGAAGATGGAGAATAATAATAATTATAATAATAATAATAATAATATAGGCAAATACAATAGGGTTCCGGCAGCTACGCTGCCTGGCCCCTAATAAGCACTTAGCAGAACAGGCTCATAGAGAATGCCGCAAAGCAGATGTAGGGAAACAGAAAGCAGAGAACCAAGAGTAAAAATGGGGTAGGGTTGGTTGGATAGGGACAGTTGGTGGGAAGGAGCTGGACACGAGGAAGGCAGGGGGCCTCTCCAGGAGCCATGGGGAGCCATTTGGAGGACCTTGGTCGGGGGGGGTGCTCTCCGGGACCTGATACAGGGTGGCCTGCCAGAGACAGGGAGGTGTCCACAGGACCTGTTTAGATTATAAGAGGACGAGACACTAGGGAGGAGGGAGGAGGACAGGGTCAGTGGCTGTACTGGACATCCACAGCAGACGCAGGGGTATCTATTGGACTCAGGGTGGTCTGCAGGTGACAGTGGGGCATCCACTGGACCTGGTTAGAAAACAGGAGGGAGAGGCACTAGGGAGAGGGGAGGTAGAAAAGGGTTAGTAGCACACAGAGCCATAAAAGCAACACAGATATTAAAACAGACCATGCCAGTCGCAGGGCAACCGGCATCTGTATATACATCTATATACTAAAAAACCACACTTACAGACAGAATGGATCTGGGCCATATACAGGCCAGATCTGGGCCTTGTGGCTTAGTTCCAGCCCATATATGGCCCAGAATTATTATACATCCGCTTGTTATCTGGGAAGCCATTGGTTAAATATTGGCAGAGGTGAGTATACAGTAGGTTTGAGCCCCAGACAGCCTTGTGTGAGGTTCTGTTCTTTGTGTGTTTTCAGGGAAGTCTGTGGGTATAGTCACCACCACTCGCGTGCAGCACGCCTCCCCCGGCGCCGCCTACTCCCACACCCCCGAACGAGGCTGGTACGGCGACGCTGACCTCTCTGCCGATGCCGTCGCAGGAGGCTGCCGTGACATCGCCTACCAGTTGGTCCACAACACTGAGATCAATGTAAGACACCAGGTTTAGCTCACTCCAAGACCCAGACGCCACAGAGTCACACACCAAGCCAGCGGTAGTGGGCATTGAAACGGTCTGTCGATAGTTCTGTTACGTGTAATGGCTTGTAATGGTCGGTACCCAAAACCACGCAGTCCTGTTGGGAAACACCATCCGGCTTTACCAGCTGTCAGTCACCATCCATGTCTCCTGCGATAGGTCATTCTTGGCGGAGGGCGGAGGTACATGTTCCCCAGTGGGACGGTGGACCCGGAGTACCCAACAGCGAAAGGAACCCGCCTCGACAACACTGACCTCACCAGAGTCTGGCTGCAGGGCAAAAAAGTAAATATTAAAACAGTAAAAATCTGTCATCTTCAACCATGACGGGCAGTCAGTACATCCAATCAGCTGTGACTACATCATAGGATAACTCTTGCGTAGCTCTCCCCAACGGATTCTTACTACCACCCAATTTTACCTCAACTGTTGGTACATGAATGTGTGTATGAAGAAGAAGAAAAAAACATATCCCTTACCTTAACCCTTTATATCCACTGGGCCAACCCCATCACCTAACCCAACTACATCCCTTACCCTAACCCAGGTTGGTATCCACTAGGCCAACCTTCTTGCCCAACCCCTAATCCCGTACCCTGACCCAAGTTGCCATCCACTTAGCCTACAGTACCAGTGGGGGGACCAACCCCTAACATCAATGTGCACCTAGCACTGGGACTGCTGGTGTCACTTGTTCTTATAAAAGGCTTTACTGACTACTAAATTACTAAAATGTAAATGCATGGTGCAGTGTTATTGGAGATATTGTAGAGGAGTTGGCACACATGATTATACTGGTAGGCGTCAATATTGCTAATAAACTGAATCACTAATCAACTAATCCTACCTGTACTGTATGTTTGCCTCCTCTGCCCCTTGTGTTTAGAACGCGCAATATGTGTGGAACAAAGCTGAATTTGACAGAGTCAACCCAGAGAAGACAGACTTTCTGATGGGTAAGTAGTCCAGGCATTTTATGACATAACCTTGAACAAATTGCAACAGAAATGATTTCAACTCTTATAGGAATTATTTCTGTTGCAATTTTTTCCATATTGACCTCTTTTGTCTCATAGAATGCCTGGACTAAAGAGTTTTTAGACTTCATGCTTCCTTCCAGGCACAGTTTCTGTACAGATTGTAGGATTGTAAAACAATCTGTTTCCTGCCATTTACTGAGTGATTGTAAAAATCTGATCAAAGTCTTACCATGGGCACAGACCTGCTCACAGTCTGTGTATCCGGGACACTGGACACACCCAGAACAGAACCTTCTCTCTACCAGACAGCAGGACTGTGATCTTTCCCTACAGTGCTGAGGTTGAGGTCGCGATCAGTGATGTTAGTGTTACCATTCATGTCCAGAAGAGGGCGCCCATGTAAATGAGGTGTGAGAATTAGCATTAGGGAGTATACACACAGATGCATGTTAAAAAGGGTATGATTTGGATTTCTGATGGATGTGCTCAATTTAACACTTACATAACTGTGAGTTGCATTTGGTATGTATGAAAAGTTCTTAATAGATACATATTGTTATTATCAGACTATGAATTTATCAGTATCCCCCTGCTCCCAGGTCTGTTTGAGCCAAGTGACACCCGCTACGAGCTGGAGCGTGACCCGAACATGGACCCCTCTCTCACCGAGATGGTGGACAAGGCCATCAAGATCCTCCGCAGGAACAGGAATGGATTCTACCTCTTTGTGGAAGATGAGTATCACTTCTCTGGAAGTCTACTGGTCAAATGTAGTTCTTGAGTGAGGATGTGAATAAACGTGACTCAGGCTGGAAGGAAGTGATTGTCTCTTGACCATTATTAGACCATTCAGTGAATAGTATACCTGAGGTTTGAAGTATAGAATATTGTGGTAGTAATGATTGGGGGTGTTCACTTTTACTACTTGATATGAATGAAATCCATTGAAAATTACAAAACTATTTCAGGAGGAGAACCATATAGCCTAGGCTAGGCCTACATATCAACATCTTCCTTACGGCTGTCTTTTGTACTTCAAGGGGGAGAATTGACCACGGTCACCATGGAAGCAATGCCAGACATTCACTATCGGAGGCAGTGGAGTTCGACCGCGCCATTGAACGGGCGGCTGAGCTGACCAGTGAGCTAGACACTCTGTCTGTAGTCACCGCTGACCACTCCCATGTCTTCACCTTTGGAGGATACTCAGAGAGAGGGAACCCTGTCTTAGGTGAACTGGACTTACAGTAAACTCTATAAAGCTGCAGCTACATTCAAATTCATATTTTATTGGTGATGATGACTTATACAAATATATATATATATATATATATAGATATAGATATATATCTTTAATGCTGTTGAAAGGTTGGATGAATTGTTGTTGTTGTTGTTGTTTTATATAGGATTGGCCCGGACTTTAGCTTCAGATAAAATGCATTTCACCACAGTCCTCTACGGGAATGGACCAGGCTACGTGATAGTCAACGGAAGCCGGCCAGATGTGAATGGCACTGATACATGTAAGTGCTGTCCAAGCAGCGCATCCCACAATGGGATAGTCAGACAAGCATATCTGATGAGCACCACCTAGTGGTGTAAAAAATAATTCCACATAATGGGAAATAAAAGTGGTTGTTATTACTGCGGATTCAGATTCTGATTAGCTGTGTGTAATTCTGGACACAAGCTTTTAATCTCCTCACTGCCTCTTTTCCAACTCTTATCCTTCATCAGCGAGCAAGGACTACACGCAGCAGTCGGCGGTGCCCCTGGGCTCGGAGACCCATGGTTCTGAGGATGTAGCCATATTCGCCAAAGGCCCCATGAGCCACCTGTTCCACGGGGTCCAGGAGCAAAGCTACATAGCCCACGTCATGGCCTACGCAGCCTGCATCGACCCCTACACAGACTGCCTTCTGCAGGAGCCAGACCATGCTGGAGCCCTGTACCCCAGCCTGGCGGTGCTTCTGTTGGGCCTCCTAGCTGCCCTCCTCTCGCTCGCTTCAGCCTGATAAGACATGTGGAGGGAGACCCAGCCATGATCAAAACACAAAATGATGCCATGTCCAACCCATAAGCACTCCTCCTTTGTACCTACTATAGTCTCCTTGATAGCACTGAGACAGTCAAGCTTTTGGCTTCATGGCTACACTCCATAAGCACATATTTCTATGCAAATGTTCATAAAAATATGCAGATGCTCATAACATTTTACATTATTTTTAATAAAACAATGAAATACATTTGTGAAAAGACAATTCATGTGGTTTGAAACGCTGTCTCTAGCAGACACCTTGTGTCCGCACACATAGCCCTACAGAGAGGCCTGGCAACCCCCTCCCCAGTAAAGCAGAGTCCTTAGTTCATTTGGGGGTTCTGAACCATCTCTGAACCATGTCCTGGAGTTGGGAATTCTGAACCCTGAAGTTGGGGCTTCTGAACCATCTCTGAACCATGTCCTGGAGTTGGGAATTCTGAACCCTGAAGTTGGGGGTTCTGAACCATGTCCTGGGGTTGGGGGTTCATAACCATGTCCTAAAGGATCACCTGGGTTTTCAGCGAGCCTGTTGGGAGCACATGGAAGCATTCCACATCTGGAGAATAGCCCCATCTGCAGGGGGAGAGGAGGAAGTGCCACTTCAACTGGTGTGGTAGCAACATACTGTTGTGGTAGCAACTATACTTTTATTCTTAGTATTGATCAAGTGCCCATCTCCACTTAGCCATTGTTGATGGTTACGCAATAATTCAATACATGGAATACATGCTAGGATTACACAGGTTTCTCAAGGCTGGGGGACACGTTACCCAAAACAGGATGAAGATTCAACCCTAGAAACATTGTTACCCAGGAGCCTGTCCATATGGGTTGTCCAGGCTGGTCCAGGCTAGGATGTGGAGGCAGTGGTTCTCTACTGTGCTCAAGTCACACATGTTGGGGGTCACATCCTCATCCTGTACAGTGGTACCCTACTGGGCAGGGTGTCCAGGTAAATTTTGATCTGTGCAGTGTCGGAGTACCAAGAAAAACATATTTGAGAGCTGCAGGTACTTTTGCAACAAATTTGTGTTGTTTAGGAGGCGACCCATTGAGGTGAAGTGACACATGAGTGACACCCATATCAAGACTTGGACATTCATACTTTGGCGAGTAACAGTACGTGTTCGGACATAGTGGACTGAACTCAGCTAATGTGTGTTGTCTCTCAATGCTATGTTACAGGGATATGCACTATCCCTGAGCCCTGATACAGGTCTACCTACGCCTATAGTGGTACCTGGCTGGAACTGCCAGCTCGGCTGCAGCGGCAGACACCACAGTGGCTCATCAGTGGCCTTGGGTCCCATAGAGACCACCCAGGGCACTGTGGAAGACAGCAATAAGAGGTACATGCTCCTCCTCTGCAGACAGTCCCATGGGTTGATGATGAGTAACCTGGGAAGCTCCGACAACCGACTGGGAGCTTAATCCAACAGGATAGGATAGCCGTCCTTCTGACTGAACTCTACTGCACTAGCGGAAAGGGCAAAAAGCAGAAGGCTTGTTAGAGTCCAGATAGGAAGTCTATATTTGGGCAGGTTCAAACACCCCTTCTAATGTCAAAGACAAGACTCTGTTTTCCTTACATTGCACCACTTACTCATTAAACAGGAATTCGCAAGCAGTAATGATATTTTTTACACCTGCTCTAATTGGCAAACGTTGCCTCTCTCTTTTTTCTCTCTCTCTCTCTCTCTCTCTCTCTGTCTCATACACACATCCCCAATATATATAATTAATTTCTAAACGGTTTGTATTGGTTTTGAATAAGTGCATCCATCCATCATCCAAGTTAGCAGAACCTTCATTGTTTGGGGCAGGTTGTAACAGGTGTGGTTTAGCTACAGTAATTACAATGAGTACAAAGCAAACCTATACCGCTTGACCCTAAATGTTCTCTCTTGCAGCTCTGTCTTTTTGATCATATCTACTACTTTAACTTGAGAAACTGAACATGAGACAAATTTTAGTAATAATATTAACAGGTCCGTTTACAATTAAATTTGTTTCTGAGCACACTTTGTGGAATCTGAACTCTCTGTTGTGGCATAGCTTTAGAACAGAGCCCACATAGTGGCGCTACTGAACCATATACAGGAAAAGCTTGGCTACACAGACAATAAAAACCAAAGCACGTCATCTTGAGGTGTGGCAAACTATTCAATAACAGATGACTGTGTCTTTGACAGACAGTGATTCAAGCATGCCCAATTCTCCCTCTCTCTCTCTCTCTGTCTCTCTCTCTCACACACATACACGTACACAATGACGCAAACACACAGTATACACTTACGCATGATGTCTATGATGACACAGTGGATTGGTAAATGCATCACAAGATACTGTACACCACTATCATTACATCAGACTTCCGCCCTCTGTTGCAGGATATAAACTTCTGTTAAAACAGGCGTGTATTACACTGGCTACTGATAATAGTGGGTGAGTAGGTCTGTATTGATTTTGAATAAGTGCATCCATCCATCATCCAAGTTAGCAGGACCTTCATTGTTTGGGGCAGGTTGTAACAGGTGTGGTGAGTTTAGCTACAGTAATTACAATGAGTACAAAGCAAACCTATGCCGCTTGACCCTAAATGTTCTCTCTTGCAGCTCTGTCTTTTTGATCATATCTACTACTATAACTTGAGAAACTGAACATGAGACATATTTTAGTGATAATATTAACAGGTCCGTTTACAATAAGGGAAAGGGACAATAGATTACTCACTTTACAATGGACTGTTATAGATTTATTAAGTATAGGCCCTAAGGTAATACAGTGTAAAACTACTAAGGAACTTGGTAACCCTTTAGAATAACTATATAATAAATAGTTAATAGATCATTCACAGTCTGTTAGTTAATAGTTATTCATGATCTGTTAAACATTTGTTAATAGTCAGTTAATGATTTACAACTATCCCTTATACAGTAGTCAATAGATCATCCACAAATGTGTTTTTTTTTATTAACAAAAAGGACAAACAAGGACACTACACACACAGAAAAAGCAAAAACAAATACCAACAACAACACCAAAGACACAAAATATGACAAGGAAAAAAATATCTCAGTACTGATCATCATTATAATACTTCTGATAAACTTGGCCTTAATCCACAAACTGTTAGTTAATGAGTTATTAATCACTTGTTAAACGGTTCTTGATAGTTGGTTAATTATTTAAAACTACACCTTACAAATAACTAATATATCATGAACAAGTGATTAAGCAACTACTTACAAATTACTTGTTAAGTATTTGTTAATAGTTGATCCACCTACAGTAGGCCCCATCTGGTCTTCCATCAGGGGACCCATCTAAACACAAATTAATAAATGTTAATATATTTGATAATTCCATGTTCATGAGTTATAGACCTTTTTGGGACATTATTCTAATGTTGCAACTATTACTCATTTACTAACTGCAGTGCACAGATGGATGGATGGATGGATGGATGGATGGATGGATGGATGGATGGTTGGATGGATGGATGGATGGATGGATGGATGGATGGTTGGTTGGATGGATGGATGGATGGATGGATGGATGGATGGATGGATGGATGGATGGATGGATGGATGGATGGATGGATGGATGGATGGAAAGAAAGAAAGAAAGAAAGAAAGAAAGAAAGAAGAGTTGCAACTTAAGAATAATTTCCCAATACGTTCTATGAACTATTGACATGGTCTTTACAAATATATTCATTAAACTTTACATAATGATTTGTTACTCACTTCTAAATATTTATTAATTTGTGTTTAGATAGGTCCCCTGATGGAAGTAACCTGACGCACCAGATATTTTGCTTTGCATAACCTTCAGGGAACCCTCCTTTGGAAACCGCTCCTCGCTGTCATAAACCCGCCCAGCGTATTTCAAATTCCTCAGAGCCAACTCTGATTGGTGAGATCGTTTTCTGATTAGGCTTCGAGAGTATCAAGACTGACTTGTAAGTAACAATGCAAGCTCGCGACATCAGGATGGTCTCACAAGGCTATGATGGAAGGCCAGAGGGGGCCCGACTGTAGGTGGATCAACTATTAACAGATACTTAACAAGTCATTAGTAAGTAGTTTACTTATTGCTTATTCATGATCTATTAACTATTTATAATTGATAGTTTTAAATCATTAACCAACTATTAGCAAACATTCAACAAGTCATGAATAACTCATTAACTAACAGTTTGTGGATGATCTGTTAATTATTTATAAGGGGTAGTTATTCTAAAGTGTTACCAGGAACTTCCCTCTGAATGTAAGGGAATACTTTCTACTTGAAATTGCAACAAACATGTTTGTTGCAATTTTTGTCCTAAATTATATTTTTGGGGTATATATTAATGTAATGGTCATATATCTTAATACATGGATTGTCCTATTCCTGCTAAAATAACATCATGGTGCTTAGCATGGTTCATAGGTCATGCTATCTTAGAAACATACAATGTGAGTGAAGAGGAACTATGTGTTGCTACAGTAAAATTACTCCCATTAAGTAGTTGAAGTCAAAAATTCTGGCGTTGGTCAAGCTGATGTTGAGAAATCATTTGTTTTTCCTGGCATAAACCTCCGGGCACCACCTCAGTTATTCAGATAGAATAAACATACAGTAAACCACACCTGCCAGCATTCTAAGCAAACAAGGTGAGTCATACAGTAGGCCTAAGCTTGTTTTGACATGTAGTGATGACACATAAAAACTACTGGAGATAAATGACAATCAAGGCATGTCAGGTCTAATAGCCAAGGGAGTCTGTAGTAAATGGACTGCACTTAAATAGCACTTTTATCCAAAGCGCTTTACAACGAAGGCCTCTCATTCACCCATTCACACACACATTCACACACCAATGGCGGCTGCCATACAAGGTGCTAGCCTGCTCATTGGGAGCCGTTTGGGGTTCAGTGTCTTGTCCAAGGACACTTCGACATGTTGTCAGGAGGAGTCGGGATTCAAACCTCCAACCCTATGATCACAACCCGCTCTACTTCCTGAGCTACAGCCGCCCCAGTCTAGAAGCGATAACTGTACTGTAGATGGATTGTTCCCTCCGCCCCAGTGTCAAAAAACACAAAAACTACCAGACCGATTTTCATGAAACACGGTGGAAGGGTGTAGCATGAGCCAACTTAGAACCCAATACATTTTGGAGCAGATTCGAATCACGCGACGGGTCCAGGAACCGCTCAACGGCCATTCACCTCCGTAAAAACTACCAGACCACTATTCATGAAACTCGGTGGAGGGGTGTAGCATGGGCCAATTTAGAAAACAAATTCAGTTGCAAAATTTGCTGAACAAAGGTAGCACTACTACATGGACATCTTTTTCATCATTGGCCGTATTAGAACATGCTTCAACCCAAACATTATTACAAGCTGCTTTGGATAAAAGCATCTGCTAAACTACAAGAAAGAAAGAAAATAATTTTGTATTTTTTGCTTATTTTTTTTAGCTGACAAGGAGCAGATGAGTTATGACATATCTGAAGAATTCCTGTCAGTCACTGTTTAACAGACTTGATAGCAGAGCATAAGCTTCAGGCCAGTGAAAGCCTGTTGGGTTGGGTTCATACCTGTGGAGGGGAGAAAGGAGTGGTTGTCACATGTTCCAGCTGGTTCCTTTGCTTCTACCTACGAGCTCCATTTAAGGAAGCGCAAATTTGCAATCGCTGCGACCACTTACGCATGTGCAACCAGACCAATTTTTTGTGGACCGACAGTGAGCTAAAGAGCTGCTGGTCATCGCTAAAAAAATAAATAAAAAAATGTCATTTTAGACCATGTAATGAAATGGCCATGTGCCGTTGACTGAATGGTGAGTACTAGTAATGTCTTCCTACCATCTGTATATTTGCTTTCCTTGTATATTGTATGGTATGTTTCAAACTTATTCTGTTAACATTTCAGCTTGCAGGATGATGCCTCACAAATGGTGATAGAAAGAAATACAAAGGACATGCAGTGACATTCTTAATAAAACAGTAATTTATTTTCGACTGAAAACTAAAATCGTCAGAACAGCACATTACAAGGGCATTGTTAAGATATTTTCTCCAAGGCTCAGTGATCACGTTCATACAGTACACTTGGCATGTACACGGCATCTCCTTCAAACGAAAAGTAAAGAAAAACCCAGCTGCAGAAGGTGAAATCCAAGCTCATCCCAGAAAGATGACTGATTGTACAATTATAGACCATTTTGGTTTGGTTCTAAGCCACAAAGAATGAACCAGGTCACCCCTGACAGGAGACGCATGGTACAGGAGGCACAAAAGACATGTAACAAGGACAGGACATACCATAATATGCTCATACAGAATTTACTGGGTTCAAACTGGAGTTGTGTGAAATGTACAATAGTTTCCATTTTTTTAAGGTATCTAGTTTTCTTTTCAGCAAAGTAGGTGTTGGTACACTACAATCAGAATCTAAATGTTGCATTCATTAAATACATAAACAGTTGCAATGTAACAAAACCTTTTTATGCATATGAAATTTAAAACACCATTTACATGAACAAAAAGATGGCTCACTTCATTTTCTGACTAGTGTGTTCCACACTAGATCTTCCCTCCATTTCAACAGGCATTTTTATCTCCAATTCTCTCCTACCCCCCTCTCCTCTTTTCTTTCTCTCTCTCTCTCTCTGCTCCATTCTTTCACCACCGTTCACAGACTGACTACTTATGTTGTGAGAAGAGTGCTGGATAAAAACATGAGGTAAGAAAGTGGTTTGATTATAGATCATGCAGAACATGCTAAACAGCAACAAAAAAATGACGTGAAGGAGGAAGTAAAAAAAACAAAAACAAAGAGTGCATACAATTTTAAAGAAAAAAAAAAGAAAAAAAGAAAAGAAAAAAAGACTTACACAGCTTTGTGTCTTTGGTTACAAAGTAGGTTGAACAATTTCACAGCTTTTCACCCCCAGCCCAAAAAGAAAATATGCGAAAGTAGAATTCTATAAGGTTGGGGAAATATGGCAATTCTCTTTCTATTTTTCAACAAAGAAACTATTGCAAAGTAAGTGAACAGCTTTCTTCATCAAAATATCCCACTGAAGATTAAGATTTCATATCTCAAGAACTTCTCCTGTACAAACCCTCCATGCTCTTAATACTTTACACTCTTTACAAAAATTTACATTCAACCTGGATTTCATCTAATGCAAGTTAACTGCCTTTAGTGTTATGCTATGCCACTGGGAAATTGCCTTGTTACGGAACTTATTGCCTACACAGGAACTACTTGTTGCAATATAGACTAATGGATTACCTGACCAATTATCTATCATACCGAAAGGCCAACAATATTTTTTTTTTTAATAATAGAAGTATTTCTGTGATATTGTTCATTAATATTATGAAAATAGCAGCCCTGAAATAAATAAATGCAAACAGTAAAACCGAACTAATGAGGGTTTTGTGATTGATGTCCAAGTACGGTGAATCTGGGAAAAATATCTACACTTGCAGCATTAACAAAAGCAAAGGCTCACGATTCACCCTGTGTTTGTGGGTGAATCCAGTCCTCTTGCCTCAGTCTTCTTTTCTCCTTCTCTCACTCTCTTTCCTCTGGCCACATGTAGCCCAGAGGTGGGGGGGAATTGGAGGACAATCCATAGCCTCCTTGGATGTTTGGGGACAACCCCCGGCCGAGTTCTCTGGCTTCTTTGACCAACCCCCAGTTCCCGGTTTCACCCGCCACCAAATCAAGCTGTGAGCGATCCATCGCCTCTCTTGCCCCGCGTGGCGGAAGTCTCCGCTGCGCTTCCCTATGGCCAGTCTCCAGCCACGTTAGTTGCACGGCCAAACGGACGCTTTCACAGGATAACAGACGATTGTCTAATACTGGGAAGGCCCTGACAGCAGCGCACACACACCAAAGCATGGCTCCTCACGCGACTCGTAGACTAGGGCGGCAAACAAGGCTGATTGTGTTGCTGTTTTTTTTTGTTTTTTTTTGGTCCAAAAAAACTTCAAAACAAACAAAAAAAAACGAAACATATCAAAAGCAGATCTTTTTTTTTTTTTTAAGTAGCCGAGATGGAGGTTGTTTGCTTTGTGGGGTCCCCTCCCCCTGTAGTGGAGGGAGGTGTGTGAGTCAGGGGCAGGGGATCACGCTGAGGTGACGTTAGGCTGTTGGGGGGCGCTGAGGGCCTGGGCCCCTTCCTGGTGGTGTCCCAGGGGGGTGGGGGCGGTGGCGATGGGCTGCTGGGGCGGGGAGGTGCTGCCGGCAGGGCTGAGCTGGGTGGACAGCTGGGTGAGCTGGTCATTGTTGGCCAGGGACTTGAGCACGGCGTTCTCCCGCTCCAGTACAGAGTTCCTCTCATACAGCTCCTTGATCTGCTCCTTGAGCACCTCCACCTCCTCGCGCACGGCGTACATCAAATGGCTCTTCACCAGGTCCTGAGACAGACGGACAGAGCGGGGGAAACAGGACACTGATATTAGCTTTCAGTTTCACGCCTGCACACTGTCAAACCAATACAAAGCAATGTGTGACTTGTTTTACTGGTGGAATGTAAGCACTCATTGTACTGGAAATAACCTTGAGTTAGGTTGAGACATTTATCATTGTAATTGTACATTACTTCAAAGTATAGGCTAATTTGAGCGAATACTTCTCAGTGACACAGTAGGCTACAACACAGAGAGAACAGAGATGGTTCAAGATAAACCCACCATTGCCTGCTCGATCTTGTTGTCGATGGCTACAACACTGGCACCGGATGCACTGTAAAGAGAGAGAGAAAAATAATGTAACCCAACTGTAAGAAGACACTCCATTCCTTGGAGCAGAATCATCAAACATCCATTCATACCATCCGCAAAACATTCCTGTGTTTTCCATGACGGCTGCAATTAGTAACAATTTCAAAGAATTTCACAGCCAGCCTACTTCTGGGTAAAACTAATAATTTGACTTCCCATGGTTAAATGGTCCCATCCTAAATGTTCCAGTGAATTCGAGTTTGAAAGTTCACACATGGTACCTGCTCATTCACCGGACTGCCATGGCTTTTATATACACATGCATACATATTTAGAATATACTGTCACAAGGTTGTCTTGATCATCTTATGATCTGCTTGGTTTACATGAAAAGAAAGTATGTGGCCGTCCCAGATGTTGGTGGGGTCAGCAGTAGGGTGAGAGAGAGTAGTAGTAAAGGTCAAGAGGTGAGGGCCAGAGGGTTCATGTGAAATTCGTCCACCCCTTTGTACACTCCATTGTGTGGAACACAACGTTTGGCGATACAGTGTGCACTTTCAATAGGCGGCAATAATCCTGCGGCAATAAGCCACCGGTAACGCACAAACCTCACTCACATGACGCATTTGAACTGAACAGCACAATGCAGCACACACCTCTACGGGGCCCCATGAGCCTCGTGGGCACACCCTGTAATCACTGAAAAATCTGGCAAAACGGTGCACCCAAGAGATCAAATCCGTATTACGAGATAAACGGTACTATATCACTTACAGTGCTTTAAATGGCAATTGATAGGGATCAACCGCACCCACATGAAACAACTGAAGCATGGGAGAACAAGGTGATGTCGGATTGTTATTGGAGCGTAAATCTATATTTCCGCTTTCCCATTCAAAATAATGTTACTGTAGCCTATGTGACGGTGCGTTTTCCATGCAAATGTTTAGAATGCGCATGTGAAACTATGTAATGTAGAAACGATTGAAAACGTGGTACAGTTTGCTATATAAAAAAAGAATACAATTACTATTTCTTCACTCCAAGTGTATCTCCCTTCTTATATTTCCAAGCATTCTTCCTCAACGATGAGCCTTTGAAAGAGTATCCGCACAAATGCTTTGTTGTAAAGAGGCGATCTTTTTACAGTCTAGTGGCATTTTAGTGTATGGCGATTCCCAATCATATAAAACACATAATACTCACTTCGTCAAGTGTCCAATATCTGGTTATTACATCTGAATGAGATAAATGTCGGGTTTTAGGCGAGTTTGCCCAATAAATGATTTTTTTTATTCCTGGATTACACGCTGCTACCGCCTCTGGACAACACCACCCAGAGAAGCTTGACGGAACAAAGAGTCTGCGCGCTACAGGCCGCTAGAAGGAGCTCTGGCCAAGGCTTTCTGTTCTACAGAACATTTTGTGCCGCTCTAATAATGTTGGCATAATGTTGCTTCAAGTCAGTTACAACTTTTCTGCATAGATATAATAGGGCTTAGCCTATAACTTTAGTGTCGCTTTGTGGATTCATTGAGACCCGTAAATCAAACTAAATCAAACTCAAATGCCGCAATAGGAGAACATAATCTATTTGAAAACCCGCTGTTTAGACTTTTGACTGAAGGCAGATCAGATGGGTGGCGGACGTGCGGAGACATCGCCAGCTGCAGTGTTAAATGCCAGCCGAAGGCTCTTTAGTCTACATGTAGCCTACCATTACCTATACAAAACGATATACCGGTAATATTATTAAGTATAGGCTATTAAAGTTCATATAATAGCCCAATTTGTACGCGGACAACGACTAACACATGTGAAGTTGTAGCATACATTCTTTTCTTGGGCATACTATTCTCAATGAAATACAATTAAAGCCCAGTCAACTGGACATGTTTCAATGGTTTAGTACACAAACGCAATACAATATGAAAAGCCTGCGCTTTAGCCATACCGTATGCTCTTAAAAACTGAGGATACACTACAAGATATTATGACCGATTTTATATACGATTCACAATCCTGCCGAGTCTGTCCTAGTCAGCATAAGTCTGCACTAGTTGTAAGTGTATGAGGGGTACAGATTTAAATCGGCAGGTGTATGATGAGAACAGACTTCTCCCGATCCGAGTCGGAGCACATCAAACATGCTTGATATTTTTTAGTGTAAACTCGTCACTCATTGGTCCAGTCGTTAAATGTGCGATAGTTTTTCAGTTGTCATACAAAAATCAGCAGAAGCCAGTCGTCTAGTGTATACTCCCAGTCACTTCATAATCTGTTAAGATTGTATAAATCTTCTAGTGTATCCGAGGCTTAACGCACACAAGCTACAAGTAACAAGGCATGTTGTGCAGAAATTGCAGACAATTACCTGATGCATCTTGGCCGGTAGGAAACCAAATGTCCTGAATATGTAGGTGAGGATCCTGGCGAACAGGTAAGACTGTAACTCATTTTACATCGCATATTGCCAAATGTGTCCAACAGTTCTCAGCAAGTCACAAACTATCACGGTTTCTCTTGAGATCGACGGACAGGCCAGTGTATAGTTTGTAGTGCGAGTGTCGACACTCTTAAAAGGACTTGTTCAAGAGAATGTAAGGGGAGGAGCTGGGCGTGTTGCACTCGGCTCTTCATTCACCCATGTGAAAAGGAACGCGATTAGGCTAAATTACTTGATTAACAACTCATTGTTGCCAAAAGTCACAAATGAAGTCGTAGGACTGGGTAAATCGCCACTTAAACTATAAAAAGATGCTGCCTGAAGACATACCTCACAGGTATGCAACCCTTCGATCAAACGATCACTCTTTGGAAACGCAGATTAATTGCACGCAGACAGATTTGCGTTGATTAGCAGATTGATTACATTTTAGCACTTTTATCCGTTTAATAAGTCAAAATGCTACTTCGATGTGTTTCTGAAGTGGACGTAGCCTACGTGCGGAAGGACACGCATACTCGTAATAGGCTACTTTATGCACGTCTTCCTATAGAAGACAATATAGGGCCAGAGGGGGCGCGCGCCGTGGGGCCAAAAGAGCTGCATTCCTGATCTAGAGATGTCTTTGCTCCAATCTGGCCGTAGATAAACAAGGAAAGAACATGACATTCTTCACTCTGAACAAGCCATTAGTGTGTCCAGGACAAGGAAGATGAAGAATGCCCATATCCATTTCGAAAAACAGTGACAGTAGACTTGGTTTTAAATTGGCTTCTCCACCTAATTAGGAGACTGGCCAGGAAGGGTTAAGAGGTCTGGGATAGACACTAGCAGCAAACTTAATTTTGTTGCCAATCAGCTTCCAAGGAAAACAAAGCAAGCTGTAGATTTCATTCAAGGAGGAAACATGGAGGGTTTACGTAAGGGCTGCTCGCTGTGTCACCCACAACAAGGACCCTCACCACGCCGGCCACAACAGTGCACACATGACACCCCCCAACAAAGTCCCTGGGACCACAACACGACACATTCCAGCTCTCCCGTCGCCCCCCAGCTCTGACCTCAATACCAAAACAATGATTGCACGTGTGTGTCACCCCCACAACATACCTCAACCCTATCACACACATACTGCGGCAACATGCCATTCAAGTCACCCCCCAACGAGGATCGGTGGTCTCAAACATCCGGCATTCTGGGTTCGGGATTTTGAGCAGAAAACGGGGATACTAAAACACAAGGACACGTGCAGTGTGGGGTAGAGTGCTGTCTCTCCACCCTTCCCCCTCCTCTCTGGTTTATCACATGATGGCTTTTGGAGACAAGAATCCAATGTGTTGTCCATTAGGGGCAGATGCGCAGGCACACTTTCCCCTCCAAACACATACAAACACACCCCAGGACGATGCAGCTGAACAAATCATAATTCAGTTCTTCAGTGGTACCCCCCATCGGGGCATGGCTCTCCAATGGGAGAGGGGGGGGGCAGCAACAACAACACAAGAACTCACTGACTGACGAGTCTTTCTTACTCTTTCGTATGCAGAGACCTCGTCTTGTCCCCACTGTTAGCATGGCCTTGGCCATTCCTCCCAACAGCTGCAATACAGAGGTTAAACCAGGTGGTGTCAGCAGAGACTTCTAGACGCCATTACCCTTTTCACCTCTTATAAAAAGTTAAAGAATGACTAGGTGCTTACAATGAGAAAGTACCACTAACTATGACTTTAGTCACAATAGTCAACTATTCACAATTAGTTATTAATTTACCAAACAGGAGTGTCTGAATGTAAGGTCATACGTTTTTTGCTTGGTAAAGTAAACATTTGAATGAAAAAATACTAGGTTTACTTTACTATCTAATCCCCCCTTGTTGATGGTGCCCCTCATTTATGCACAAAGAGCACAGTGTAAATGGGCACAGAGGGGGATCTATGAGGGCCTGTGTTTATCCTTCTACTTAAGATACTCCATTAACATTCAAATGTTACAATTATGCTATGCATGGAGCCTTGAGTCTGCCATAAGACGGTCAACATTGAGTGATTTGACAGTGGAGCCGTCTTGCACCACACTTTGCTTGTGGAAACTTATTTGGGGACAGGTTCTCGGAACTCCAGGGCATGCACACATCCAAATGAATGACCTGGTTCCAGCCAGGACAGGGCGTGTTAAGGACACACACATACGTACAACCACGCAAAACCCAACACGTGACTGTTACAGGACCAAACAGGCTTGGTTCTCATCTTTGCTGACACGCACGCACACTCACACTTTAACGTAGAAACAGAGGAACTTAAACATGGAAACGCGGGATGGTACTGGAGAAGAATCTTGAATATCTACTCTTGTCTCCATTCCTTTGAAATGGGTGGCCATCTTTCCGAAGCCGACAATTGAAGGATGTGGTGAATTGAATGTGTTCCTCTGAAGTTTTTTTTTTTTCCTGAGGCTGTATTGTTGAGACATGTCATACTTAGTTGATGTTAACAATGGAAACTAGGAAACAGAGAGAGAGGAGCGGGGGGTAGAGAGACGTCACATGCTCCGGCCCGCATGGCAGAGCCGGACTGGTAACCGTGTTATTCATCCATCAGAGTCTTGGGTAGACCCTTCCTCCCCTGCCATCCAGCTTCCCTGTAAACAGACCATTAGGAGCTGAGCTGATGCAGGGTCACTGGCTCACTAGGCTGTTGCATAATCTCCTGGTGCACCAGCAACAGCTGCTGCTGTCTGCAGATGTCCCCCGATGTAGCACTGGGAGACTTCCCTGCTGTCCTCCCTAAACACAGCAGTACAACACTGGGGGGGGGGGGGGGCGTTTGATGGCCAGGAATGGGGGCGAGTGGGAGTGTGTAGAAAACCAGGGCGAGTCTGTGAAGGATGGGTGCATCGAGGGACTGGAGGTGTACTGCAGTAGACGATCTGAGGTACACCAGTTCGATCCAGCACACACATACTCAAGTTACATCTAATCTGCTGTTAATAAGTGGCACGCAGTTTTAGCCTACGTTGGAGCTAAAATAACTTCCAGCTGGGGAGCTTGTTAGATGGTGGAGAATACTAGCCTCATGAGACCATGCCGATCTTGCAAGCTCACGTTCTGTTTCTCTCGCAAATCAGTCTGGACTAGCTCCAGATCCGGTTGTGCCCAATCAGAAAATTATCTAAACAATCAGTGTTCTGTGAGGAAAGACTAGCAGCCACGCCAGGCGTGGTTTAGGTGTGACGACAGAGAGAAGCACTGAAGTTAGCTCGTTATAGACGGTGATAGACAGATCACCTGCTTGTATGTTTTGAATGTGCCTGCTCTTTTCCAAACCGTTTCCAATGGAGCTTTCTCAGCTTGTTGTGTGAAACAAACAAATATATGATGCGTCAGGTTAGGAACATACCCTGCCAGAGAGCGAATGTGACCCCCCCTGGATCTTGTAAGGATATGAGATGATATCGGGCCTGGCGTAACGTGACCATTAAACTCCATGAGGGGGCACATCTATAAAGTCTTCCAATCATCAACTACCCTCTTGTGCTATGATGCTCCCAAAAGTCAGTTTCAATAATGTCTGCTTTAGGCTTTCTAATTTTTGTTGACGAAATCGTGGGGTTCTTCCTACCTCATCGCCTCTAACCTCCACAGCCCTCCTCCATCCTGGATTGGCTGCGGTGCATAATGGAGCAAACCTAGCACCCTGCTGCTAATGAGCCTGGCTGTATTCAGCAGAACATTACCATACAAGAATCAGAGACATTGCCTAATCATAGCACCTTTCTGCTAATGAGCCTCAGTATTGAGCAGATCGTTACCATAGGATCAGGGACAGAGCCTCATTTGGCTCGGCCTCTCTGAAGTGGAGGTGCTCCAGGCACACTACACTGCAAAATATTGTAGCTTAAAACATGCCTCTAAATACATATCTCCTCTATTAAATCTCACCTCAAGACACTGGGCTTCTCCATGCGCACTGCCGGCAACCACGATCGGCCAGGCTGGTAAAAGGGCAGCGGTCAAGGGCAGGGGACTAAGTTGCCAGGATGAAACTGCTTTAACCAAGGTGCCTTCTAGGGTCACGGCTCTAACGTAAGTGTTTTAAATCCGGGCATGATCCATGGCCCCTCCCCACACCCCGGAATGATCTGAGTGCTTTCCTGTGTCACATCCATCTGGGGAATGGAGGGATAGGTTTAGCAGTGGAGGCGCAGTGTAATCAACTAAAAATTATGTACTTACTGCTACGTGTGCTCCATAACAGGACCTGGAATTTAATTGAGGTTGGGGGGCTCTGGGAGGAAATGCACTGCTGGCGGTTGGCAATTACAATAGGGGAGTTCTGTTCTAATTGGGGCTACCTCAGAGGTAAGGAGTGTTGGTTTTCTGTAATGAAATCTTAACAACCTTACATCACCATTGGGAGCCATTGTGGTAGGAGAGAAACAGGGGCATTAATAAGGTGCATCATTAACAAAATCTCATTCTTTTCCACAATCCAAGTTTCCCTTTCTTGATAATGAAATTTTTGTTTCCCTGTCATAAACATGTGCCGCATGCCTGGTCTGGATCAGATCACCCACTGCAGCAGAGTACTGAGTTACTAGTCAGGTGCACTTACTCCAAATATAAATCTTTCCTCGTTTTACAGCCCATAATCATAAAGTCTTTCACTTGGGACTATGGGCAGTAAAATGGCCTCTGCTGCTTTCGTTAGGGCCAGCTATATTTTTGGTGCTGCAACCACCATTACAATGATCCCATTCAGTGGGCCAACCAGTAGCCTAAGAGGAATGTTTACAAATGCAGTGAGTGCGACCTGTAATTCAGTTAGGCTGCCAGAAAGTGAGTAACCTCTCTCTCTTTGCTTGTTACAGGCTTTCTTAAAACAGCGGAGATGCAAGCGGAATCATTTCAGTTCACTCATGACATTCGAGTTTTAGAACAGCCAAATGAGTTGAGAAATGAATGAGACTAATGCAGATTCTGAGAACTCAAAAAGTGGCACTGTAAAGGTCAAACAAAAACCATGACTGATCTAGTTAACACCTACAGATTTAGCCATATCATTCTTCAAAGCACAATAATTTCAAAGAATGCAACATTTTGCCTCAAACTGTTGGCAAAGTATTTCCAACAAGTCAGACCTTGCCGAGATGCTGGATGGAGACAATGGGGGGAGTATTGAGGCGGCTCTCCCAGGTTTACCTGGGGTTAGTTGGACCAGTTTGGAATAAAAGCTAAATACCATGGGCCCTTTGGCTGGATAGGGATCAAACACTGGCAGTTGATGCATAGCCAGGCCAAGGCACTTACACAACTACTACTGTTTACGAGTTACGCAAGTTTACACAAACACTTCAACAGGTCCGCCTGCCTTTGATGAATAACACTGTAGGGAGCGACATTTGTAATCAATCACTCACTATACAAACATCCTTGTTTTTTTCAGGTCATTAGGTTAATCAAAACGGGAGGCAGTTTTAGCTCATGATAAGTGTTCATTCATTGTGTAACGTTGCCATGTCAGCCAGAAAGTGACTAATGTCTCCCGTAAACAAAATTGGTATTTTTTCAACGTTGTGAGTGATTTGGGTAATGGTAGGCCTACCTCATATTCAGACTCTAGAAACTCAATTAGGGCTTAGAGACGCTCTTGTCCACAAGGGGAAGCATGTATTTGGTTATCATTGAGTACTTTACATGCACTCTAATACAGTATTCCAGGATTATTCAGATTATGACAATATTCCAAATTTGATACGGGTCTGTAAACAGCATATTCCGTTTGGATATTCAGAATTAGGTCTTCTTCTGAATGTAGCAGTTTCCTATTAAGACGTGGGATATGCCAATTTGCATCTCAGAATGTGCTTCTCAATTGGGGTTTTACCACTGTTTGTGACACACATCTTGCCTGTTTACAGTCAGCTCTACATTCTTGTTATAATGTACTTACCTATACAATTATTATAGATTTAGGTGACACTGAACTGAAAACCATGGTAGACCACATTAAGTGTCTGTCCTGGAGACCTCTGACATCCATGTTGAAAGGATCCCTGACCAGTGTACTGTCCTACAGGAGCATATGTACCAAGAGCCGCATCAGCATTCCTGCCCTATTTTATTGCCATTGGTTGACCTGGTCCTTCACTGCCTCTACAGCTGAATATGAAAGGTGAATGTGAATACCCATTGGTGGTCCAACCCAAAGTCTAATACACTGTCAGGTCTCCTTATTGTTCTGCTGTCCTCTCCGGAGATCAGGGAGCATGATCCCCATAAAAGCTGTGATGCTGTGGCACCAGGACTCCATCAGGAAAAGGAGGCCACACTTATATGAATACTAATAACGATAGTTTGGAGCAGGGGAAAACCGATTGCCGATCAATAGTCCGATAGCTAAACATTTTTATTTTTTAATTTTTTTAAATGGCCACTGTCAAATACATTAAATACCTAAATAAAAAGATCTGGATCATCAAACTCAACATAGGCTAAAAAGTAAAGAGTAATGAAAACTTAGAGGGATCAGGCCGACCTGTCATGTTTCTTGCCTCAGGCGTTAAAGTCTCTACTACAGTACCTGCACACACATGTCCTCTGTCACCTGTTAGGCCTACATGTCCAACAGTGCATTACATATTTCCTTCACTATTCCTTTCCTCTTTGAATCATCATGTTTCGCTGAGAAGAATCTTTAAAAATGTCTTGATCAAGTTCAAATTAAGTAGCCTACTCCTTTTCGTCAGTTGCTGGGTGGCTGTGGTCCAGATCCTTGTCAATTGAATATAGCTAAACATAATAATAATAAAAAGATGAGAAGATAAAAAAAGAAATAAGATTTAAAAAGTACGGATCATCCTTAAGTGTGATTTGGTGGATCAGGCCTACATTGTGAATATGGTCTATTTACGAGGGGCGGAGGCTGCACAGCCATTGGCCACTATCAGAGCTCAGTTCAGGCCATAACAATATATTTTTTTAAAAGATTTAGGAAACCGATTAATTGGTCTACCTCTAGTTTGTATTCAACATATCTTATTATCTCGATGAAATGATGTACTGAAACTAATGTATGTGACACAAAAAGGCAATTAGTGTTTTGTCTGGTAAAAAAATATGCTTGGCCGGTAGATTTTTTCATCTACTAGTCCCCTTGGCAGATGAGCCAAAAAGTTAATTTTGGAAACTAGTTATAACACCCGTTTACTTCTAAGTGGGTGTAAGAGAAACATTTGATACAATACAGTTTTAGGGACCCACAGAATCAATGTATTTGATTCAATATAAATTCATAAAGCTACTCATTATGAGTTGAATCTCATTGTTTCAAAGGAAGGTTGTCAGTCCAACAAGCATTCCCCACACAGCTGGTTATTTGTAAATTAGATTATTAGTGATGTCAGTAAGAGCTTACCAAAACAAGTCAAAGAACTGATTATTTCACTTCTTTAACAGATTCCTGTCTATAGAAAAGTTTCAAACATTTGTTTTAACATGTGACAGTGGTAGGCTCATATGCGTGCTACAAGTCAAAAGTTACAGTTTGATAAGTCATTTGCTTCACCTCCTTTTTTTCAATGTACAATGCTAATATATAGAGTGCAGGGCCGCAGATGGTTGATGTATAATGCCGATATCAAGCTGTTTTTTTTGCATCTGATAAAATTAAGCAATAAACCACTTACAATTTATACAACGGTTAGTTCTGGTTCTTGATTCTGATTGGCTGGAAGCCGTGTTAAAATACTTTGTAACACACACCTGGGACCGCATATCATTCCATTTTCAGTATTAATGCGCCTCCCATTTGATCCAATGCATGTAGTTGTTGTTGTTGTTGCTTGGCAACCCTTTTGTTAGGGGAACTATTTTGCTTGGCGGAATTGAGGGAATGATGCTTCGTTTTGAATAAATGTTAATATTTTACATTGCTGTGTGTTTATTTTACACTAATAGCTGTAGTAACCGTTGTATAAAAGCAATAAACCATGAGAGGCTGTGTGTTAGTGATTTTATAACATCTAGGCGGGTTTTAGGTGCCTAACAACGCCCCCTAGCTGTTATAAAATCATTATAACACATGGCCTCTCGTGGTTTATTGCTTAATTAATAGGCTAATGATAAAAAAAATTACAATTGCTGAACTTAAATGAACATTTTTTTAAGACGTAATGTCTGCATTGTCTGTTTGCTTAAGTATGCAAAATGTATAAACTAAATAAATGTCCATAGGTTATAAAAAAACAAAACTTGATTAAAGAGGGGGAAAAAAGCCATTTATCTCGAAATGGCATTTGATCAGCCCAGGACCACTAATGCTGACAACATGCATTTTACAAAATATTACAAAGCTTACATCATATTTCAATAAAAATAAATTAATATGATCTCAATATGGTCTTCTATTAATAGAGCCAGACCCCTAGCACTGTGCTATGTGCTCGTCAGTGTTGGGAGTAATTAGTTACTAGTAATTAGTTAGTAGTAATCAGAATACTTCTTCTTGTAACTAAGTAATGTACAGGATTATGTTTGAATTTTCAGTAATCAAATTACAGTTGCTGACCTAATAAAAATGTGATTACTTCAGTTACTTATGCACATGCCTGCTCCCTTTCATTTAGTTGATATATGCATGCGTCTCTGCAGTCGTGGCGTAACTGACTGTTTATGTCATCAGGGTGAAGATGTGCCAATTGTGCTGGTATAGGATCTGCACTTCTTGTGATCTAAGGGTGCGTGTCCACCGGGGAGCTGTATTTTAGAGCTGGCGCTGTTTTCTCGTTGTTTACAATGGGTAATGAGCTCTAGGGCGCTATAGAGACGAGAGCTGAGCTCTAGGCTTTTTTTGCAGTTGAAAAAAGCTTAACTTTTTGGGCTAGAGCGCAGGATGTAAACGGCTGTTCTGACAATGACAACGGTCAGTTTTTGGCAAAACCGCAGAGACAGCGAACGTTAGCACTAGCTAACATCAGCTAGCTATCTTAACTTGGCTAGTTAATCTGCAGTCTGCAAAAACATGACACTCGTTGCTAACGTAGCTGTAGAACAATGGTAGCCTAGCCAGCTCTAAACTCCAGCTCTAGTGCTCTCTACGCTGCTGTAAGCTTGGCGCCGTTCAGCTACATACAGCTCGTTGGTGGACACACAGCCTAAGACCCTGTTTAGACTTGGTTTTAAAATGTGTTTTGGACAATCAGATCACAAGTGGACAGCACTAAATACAAGTGTAAACGACCACCAAAACGCATTGTGAAACGTTTACTGAAACCACTTGCCAAGGTGGTCTGGGATGCATTTGACCGCATATCTTTAATAGTCTAAACGCTAATGCATCCTGATGCCACCCAAACAGGCGTAACAGGAAAACATGTCATCAATGCAGGATAATTGTTCTCCTTTTTCGCCTTATCCTGCGCTCTTTTTCAAGCCGCAAATGACTTGCCCCCTCAATCGAAACAATCGGAATAGTCCTACAATGCTCATTAGTTCTTCAAAAATCATCGGTTGCCTTCATGCACACTTCTTTCAATCTGCTCGAAGTCAAACCGACTGATTAGTGATTTGTTTACATGGAACAGGTGTGCAACACGCACGCAGGCAGGAGTGAGTGAGTGAGTTAGTTACTATGGTTACTATATACGAACACAAGTGGTCAACTGGACACATTTGGAGATGCATGATAGACACAAGTGTAAATGATGTGTCTCGCTGTCCACTTGTGATCTGAATGTCCAAAATGCCTTTTAAAACCAAGTCTAAATGGTCTAAAATACAAAACTGATCCTAGATCAGTACTTCTATGATTCGGGTAAAGAATGATACGGTTTTAGAAATAAAAGTTAAGTAATTACAATAGTAATCTGATTTCTTTTCAGAAAGAGTAATTCGTAAAGTAATACAAGTAATGGGTAACTTTACTTAATTACTGTTACTAAGTAACTTGCCCAACACTGGTGCTCGCACATGAAGAAACATGAGTGCTCAGTCCTTATGACTAGCAAATTACCACACTAAAAGTGTCAGAGTCCTGAAGCATTGCCTAGAATGAGTGAGTCACTCCACTCTGAAACATCCCACAATGCCATGCTTTCTCCATGCACACTCAGGGTTCAGGGATCACCACCACCACTCGTCCAATCTCACACACCCAAGCTCATACCTATCAATGACAGGCTTTGACCCCCGTAACCTGCTAGTTGGGAAGGCTTGGAAGAAAGCTGTGGACGGGTTCCTGAATTTTAACAGGGGAGTAAGAGAAAGGGAAGAGAAACATGAGTGAGAGAGGAGAGACATGCTTGAAGAGAGAATGAGAGATAGAGGAAGAGAGACATAATAGATGAACTGGTTTACTGACATCGTCCAGGTTGCTGAGCGCTCAATTGAGATACGATGGTCTACCTTGGGCCCATGGGCCAGAGCAAAAGCATACCTCCAGAATAATTAAAACATGTGGTGGCATCAAAAGAGAGACAGCTTCAGATGTTACACTGCTAAGAATGGTGAGAAAAATAAATGTTGTGCATATCAATTCTTAACAGGTGAACGGACCTACAAGCCTACCACGATTCTGATTTTATTCTACATTGAAAGGCTGCACGATTATGGAAAAGAAAATTGCTTTTAATAGCAATTATTTCGCCTCATATTGTGATCGTAATTAAGTATGATTAACTGTTGTGATACTTGCATATAAAAACAAGGTGATTCAAAGTGTTGCAACAACCTAACTAACAATATAGCTAGCTACAGTAGTAACTAGAACAGCCTACCTAGGTTAGTAGTAGCTAGGTCAATGTTCATGGGAATTTTACCAAGTTGTCAGAGCTTTTGTGACATTTTTATCTATTCTATTCTCTAGCAAAACAGATTAAAGGTTGGCTTATACTCTATCGGCCAACAATGTGATTGCCAATTTGATTGCCAAAAGCATAAAGCATATATACAGGGCCGGTTCTAGGCAGGGCAAGAGGGGGTAATGCGCCCTTAAACAAATGCCTTGCCCCCTCAAATCAAATCCTCCGAAAAAGGCACAAGCTTTCTCATCTCTCTCTCCCCTCCGCTCTGTGATGTGTGCTGGTTGTATGCGATCTACTCTCTGCAGTTAGCAGAGACGCTCCCCCAGTAAACATCCAATCACTGTTTAGTATGCAAATGAGCCAAGAAGTAGCCCGACTATCTGGTGTTGGATTTCTCACTCTCACTGAGGCAGGATAAACAGAAGCAGTAAGACTTTCTGACTTTGAGGAAGCAACGAAGCTCCATTAAATTTGTCGTAGCGAGTCGTATCGTGAGATACTTAATAAATAATTAACAACAAAAACAAACGTAAATATAGCATCTCTTTGTTATGTCAAACGGGGAATGGTATGCTGTTCTTCTCCAAGTGTGAGCCTGTTAATGGGAGCTTTTCTCAATCAGTCAGTTAGCCAGGCTAGCTGTCAGTGGGAACGTTTCTCAGTCACACAAGCACAGAGAGATAATAATAATTTCAAAAAAAAAAAAAAAAAAATACATTTATAGAATGAGAGGGATGCCGTTTTTACCTTAACTGGTTTTAACAACTGGAAAGAAGCACTTGATCGGGGCAAGGGGCTACAGAGGCATGTGTCCAGCCACAACCATGTGAATGCTTCAACCATCTGGACTCAGCACAAAAGCAGACGCGCAACAGGGGGGACTGTCGACTCCCTGTTGGGTTGGTAAAACACAACTTGAAAAAAAACATTATGTCAAGAGTGTGGGCAGTGCTTTAAATTTTCTCTGTGTCAATTAGTTGGAGCTCAGTGGGACTGTAGAAACTGAGTCATGATAGGCCTACAGCTGGTAATGATGATGTTTTGGATATCCAAAATGAAATAATTCCAACACTGGCAGACATGGTGCTTGGAGAGGTCAGGAAAAATATGAAAATGCTGATTCTGCAGGGTTTTGCCTCAAAAGTGATGGGACAGGTGACGTAGAAAATGTGTCTGTGATGATCCAATTTATCATCAATTCCATGCCAGAAGAGCATAATATTGGGTTGCTTGACTTGGGTCAACTTGATGCAGAGTACATCACCTCTGAAATACTGACACACCTTTCTGATGCTGGCTACAGTGCTGGCAACATACTTAGTCAGTGTTATGATGGAGCTTCTGTGATGAGTGGGGTAAGAGGTGGTGTACAAGCTCTACTCCAAAAGAATCTTGCATGATATGTTCCATACATCCACTGCTACAACCACCAACTGCACTTAGTGGTTGTGCATGCCATGCAGAGTGGACGATGTGCACAAAGATTTTTTGACCTCTCCAGTTCACTTACTATTTTTAGCATCACTGTGTCCAAGAAATATGATGCACCTAATCTTAGAAGGCTGCTTCAAATTTGATGAACAAGCCACTATGAGGTGACAAGGTGCTTTGTGGACAATAGAGACCAGATTTTCCGTATCCTATCTGAGATGACAGAGGATGGTGATGCTGCAGTTGACCTGTGCACCGAGGCATCAGGCCTGCTCTGTCAAATGAAGAGGCAGGACGTCTTTGAGACTGGAATGTTTCTTGTGCAGGTGCTTGGTGTCTTGAAACCAGCCAATGCAATATTCCAGTCTCAGACAGTGGATATGTGCAGTGCTTCTGAGGTTGTTGGTGCAGCACTGGAGTCCTTAAAAGACATCCGGGACCATGACGATGAGTACTGCGGAGAGTTGTCCCAGGCAGCTGCTGGGGATGATTCACATCCTCCAAAGAGAAGGAGAACAATGAGCAAACACCTTGGAGAAAGTGTTGTGCTCTCAACTGTGGGCCATACAGACTCTGATGATCCTACCATTTCCCCCCATCAGTTTCTGAAAAGGTCTCTGCTCAACATCCTTGACAGGGCCATTTCAGAAATGGAAAATAGATTTTCAAAGAAGAATGTTGATCTGATGAAGGCCATATCCAGCCTTGCACCCAAATCTAGTGTATTTCTAGATTTAACCCTGTTGCACCCACTGGCTGGCTCTGTGGCAGACGATGCCAATCTGAAAAATGAAATTATTGTGGCAAAACAGATGTTGCTCAAGAAATGTCCAAATGAAACAGACCTGTCCACTGTATGTAAACACCTACATGAGTACAAGGAGGCCATAAATTGTATGTAACAGCCCTGGTAATTGGTGTGTCTTCAGCATCGTGTGAGAGTTGCTTCTCCACATTGGCACGGGTCCTAACCCCCTACCGTCACACCATGTTACATGAGAGGAAGAGGCATTTGGTGATCTTGGCCCATGAGAAGACCATTACAAATAACCTGGACATGGATGAATATGTGAGTTTTTGCACAGGGAAATAGAAGACTGTTGTAGACTGGAGGGTGGAGATTGGAGTAGGAAATTAGAAGATTTTTGAGCAGTTAAATTTCTAACTAAACAAAAGAAAAAAAAAGAAAGAAATAAGATTAAATGTTGTTGATGGTTGTTAAAACTTGGATGAATTTTTTTCTTATTATTTTTATTTTATTTATTATCATTTTCAGTGTGAATGGTGATGAATGGTCGGCCATATTTGGAGGGCTCGTGGAACCATTCCGTTGTTCGGCTCGGCTCCAAAATGTAATGGGTTCTAAGTTGACCCATGCTACACCCCTCCACCGAGTTTCATGAAAACATGAAAATCAGCCAGGTAGTTTTTACGTAATCCTGGTCTAAAAAATAAATGGCGTGAATGGCCGGACGTGTTAAGTCGGCTCGTGGACCTGCGCCATGATTCGGATCCGCTCGAACATTTAATGGGTTCCAAGTTGGCCCATGCCACATCCTTCCACGGAGTTTCGTGAAAATCGGTCTGGTAGTTTTTGCGTAATCCTGCTAACATACGAAACAAAAAAAACGAACGAGCACACGCCATCAGTCATAGATTCATTATAAATGGTTTTAAAATATCCTTACATTCCCTCAGCCCTCAGGATCACCTCCAGAGAGCAGAGGATGGAGTTGAATTTTCAGCTGTATTTTTACATTTTCAGTGAATTATGTAGGGCATCGCAATGTAGCGCAATATGTATTGTACCGTATGGCATGACAATGTATCGTGATACGTATCGTATCACAACACATGTATTGTGATATGTATCGTATCGTGAGGTCTTTGCCAATACCCAGCCATACTGATTATATACCTACATACAGTACATCTCAGCTCACAGCAAAAATATTTGCCCCGCCCCCCCCCCCCGTTGCTCTCAAAAACAATGTTTCATCACAAGTGAGTACTCAAAGACGCACGTTTACTTGAAGTTTTTCAACATGCCTAAAGCAGCTGTGAGCTGGACTCTAGGGAGGAAACCCCAAATGACTGGGTTTAGAGAGAGAGGGAGACACAGACACCATTACCTTTAAAGCTATCATTAGTTCATGTGGGGGATAAGGAGGTTTAATTAGATAGAGACTGGAATCGGCATCCTTGCTGGAAGCAAATAACTATGTAGTAACTGTAGTCAAATCATTCAGTATAAAGGTGAGACAGGGAATGCTGCCAGTCAGGAATGCTACCAAAAAAGACACTGGATGGAAAAGAACCCTTGCATCTCTCTGGCCTTGGGTAAGATAAAAACCTGTAATAGCCATCACAAAATAGAACTAGTGCATTTGACACATGGATGGTCTGTACAAAGAAAGAAAAATACAAGTTAAAAAATAGTTCCATACTTCCCTTGACATTTAGAACAGCGACAAGTGTATTGATATAGAGGAAAGTCTAAGCATCTACAGCTAATAACCATCGAAACCTGTCAGAGCAGTTTTTTTTGTTTTTTTTTAACATCATGGTTTTGAGAAACAACTCCAGAATGTCACTCACTTCAGATGAAATAAATTTGTATTTTTTCTGGAAAAGTTGAAAAAACTCAAAACAGGCATCAAAATGACAGACCAAACCCACAATCAATTACTATTAGACTTGAGGTTGGATTTAGACTATCAAACATATAGATTTTCTCTTCAACCTCTAAGCCTTGAGAAGTGCCGACGTCCGATCTAGAATGAGCTCAGTCCATCATTCACTAGTCACTCAATGGATCTGCTCTGTCACAGGGTAAAAAGCAACTCTCCTTGCCCTGAACAAAAAACATTAACCAACAACCGTAGTCCACATTCTCAACACGACCTTTCCCTCAGGCCGGGAAACATGATTGATCCTGTGCACACAGAATCCTACGGTGAATGAGTTTAGGCCTGGTTTGCTGATGTCCCTCTTTCTGCTCCACCATTACTTCCTTAGTCACACAGGAAGAGGCTGGAAGGATCTGATCCATGAACGGACATGAATGCCTGTCTGGGCTGGTTCATACAGTATGAGCTCAGTGTGCAGAGAGGTTTATGACTGTGGCAGGATGCAGCAGATGGGCCTGGGTGAGTCAGCTGGACGGCTGGTGAAATACAGGACTGCGGTAGGAGAGTGAGTACGGTAGAGCTGAAGGATTACTCTTCAAGAAAAGGAGACAGACAGTGAGAGATTGAATGGCGAAAGGCCGTGCCTCTCGGCATGGGGCCGACTGTGCAGCCATAACTGACTAGAAACAGAGAGCCCCAGCTGTGCAGTTAGCCAACCACCAACCCAGCCTGACCATGCATCTCTCCACAGGGGCACAGTTTGGGAGGGAGGGTGCGTCAGGAGGGGGTGGCGGCAAACAACCAAACACGCGGTAAGTGCGAGGAGCAGAGGGGAGACACAGCTGACTCACCTGCACCAGAGATAAGATCCTGAGATTTCACACTGGAAAAAGACAACAGCACCAAAATGGTGTTGAATTCTGCTATGATGACACCTACTTTTTCCTGGCACTCTGAGGATGATAAAACCAAACTGAGAAACAACTGCAGAATGTCACTCACTCTACTGCAAAGGTCGGCAATTAAGTTTGGCCTTGGGTCAGATTTTTTCCAAATCATTACATAGCGGGCCAGAATCAAAATCAACGGTAAATTTAATGAATTGATAGTGAAAAATAAATTGATAATTAAAGCTCCTGAAACGACAGAGCAGATGCGCTACCTTAGGTAGGCCTAAGAGAGACATTCATTATCTAAATTAAAAAGACAATTGGGATTTTAAATACAATAACAGGCTTAGTAGCCTACTCAGTGTAAAACGTGACATCTCCCGTCGGTCACTATTCTCCGGTTGTCTGGTGATATGGACGTCACTTTAAACCGAAGACAGTTCTCCAGGTTTTTGTGCGTCGGTCGTTTCCGTTCGTGCGTCTTTAACGCACAAGGAGGACTCGCAGACATAGGTGGAGGGGAACATTGAGCATGCTACCCAAAAGGCACTCATAGACTCCGCACTTCTGAGCGCATCGCTGACAAGGGAGGTTGTTTGGAAATCAATTAGCTCCATCTCCAGCGCAGCCTCGTCTAATCTAAGGATGATTCCTTTCGCCAGTTAAATGAGTAGGCTACTAAGCCTGTTACTGTATTTAAAATCCCAATTGTATTTTTAATTTAGATAATGAATGTCTCGTTGTAATTCGTATATAGGCCTACCTAATATAGAGCATCTGCTCTGTCGTTTCAGGAGCTTCTTTCTTCTTTTTTGAAGCACTCCAGTCCACGATCAAGTCCGGATTCAGCTTATTTTTTTCTTTAGGTTAATTGCATTTTAGCCTACCGTTCGTGCCATCACAGTCATATGTCAAGCTAACCAGCTAGAACAGACATAAAAGATCAGCTTTTGCGATCGGACAATTTGGTAGTTTTAGCGTAAACCTGGTCTAAAAGATGGTGATGAATGGTCGGCCATATTTGGAGGGCTCGTGGAACCATTCCGTGGTTCGGCTCGGCTCCAAAATGTAATGGGTTCTAAGTTGACCCATGCTACACCCCTTCACCGAGTTTCATGAAAACATGAAAATCAGCCAGGTAGTTTTTACGTAATCCTGGTCTAAAAATCAAATGGCGTGAATGGCCCGGACGTGTTTAGTCGGATAATTCCTTTCGCCAGTTAAATGAGTAGGCTACTAAGCCTGTTACTGTATTTAAAATCCCAATTGTATTTTTAATTTAGATAATGAATGTCTCGTTGTAATTCGTATATAGGCCTACCTAATATAGAGCATCTGCTCTGTCGTTTCAGGAGCTTCTTTCTTCTTTTTCGAAGCACTCCAGTCCACGATCAAGTCCGGATTCAGCTTATTTTTTTCTTTAGTTTAATTGCATTTTAGCCTACAGTTCGTGCCATCACAGTCATATACATTTGACTTACTGAACTGATGTTATATTTGTTTGCTATTTCAGCACTAGGCGCTGTCCGCCGACTTTTTTTTCCCACGTGAGCAAGCACGTTATTGCCCATGCCGGTTAATTCACTGTCTGCCGGTTACTGTTAACTATAAACTTAAAACTGTCTATAAGCATTCTTTTTAGGTTGTGGTAATTTCTCTGGACATTATAGCTTGAATATATATAGCTAGCCTTTATTTGGGTCTGTCGGTCTGATATTGTGTAAAAAGAAAAAAATAAATCTCAAATTAATCTGGCGGGCCAGATATTATTGCTGGCGGGCCAAAGTCTAAGCCGCCTATTGCCGACTCCTGCTCTACAGGATAGCAACTGATATTAGCCCACCAATACAAAAGACGGACTAATCTGCTCGATTTCACTAATCGGGGTCAAATCTGTTGACTCAGCCAGCTTAAGTAAGGCATAAAATCGTCTCTTGAAGCTTGACGCTGACCCACTGAACTCTGCGTGTCCCTCTAACAACAACCTCCCCCCCCAGGTCAGTTCTGGCTCTGCCAGACACTATGTTTTAACAATACAGTCACACTCTAGTGACTGTGCCTAGGGTAAAGACAGGCCTGTTGCGTAAGGAAGACAGCTAATGAGACCAGAGCAGCAGCCACTTAGATGTGCTACATATAGCAGTGCAGCAGAAGGGATAGCAACACCATGCGACAGACTGGGATGATACAGTACGAGTGGACTCTTTCCAAGCTCACTAATGCCAGGGTCTCATTCAGGTCAGAGGTCATCGCAAATCAATAATGTAAAGTTCCAGGAGGCCACAGCGTGACCATGGATGGGGCTTTTGACCTCCGATACAACAAAAAAAAATGGTGACTACTAAGACAAAAAAATGGTGACTAGAGAGATTTTTCTGTGGCAAGTTACCAGAGTGGTTTGCAATCTGCGCGTGGCTCAAGCTAGATAAACCTCTGCACAACTGACACAGAGCATAATAAGAAAAAGTCCTCTCTGGCTTTTTTTTTTTTTGAGTAATGAATGTAAGATAATTCAAGACTTTTTTCAGGCCTTTAACTTTTTTAAGGACCCATGGACACTCTGCTTAAAACCGCAGTGTTTCCTGTGGAACTGATCTCTTGGTGTGGTGGTGTGTGAAAAAAAAAAGTCAGATTTCGAAACCAAAGTGGGGGATTGGAGACTGCCCTTCTTCCTCCCTTGTCCCTCTCTCCTGTCCCCTTCCTATAAGTAGGCCTATAAAGATGGCCTAACTTATCTCGTAAGGCTGGTAAAGTCCTAGAGCTTAAAATGTAATTAATTACATGTAACTGGCGAGATAAAACAGTAACCACACAGGCACTTAAATCATATGTTTTATAGACATATTTTAATCAGATGTATTGTAGGTTACCATTATAACAGCAGCTGTTATAATGGTAACAGCTGCTGTTTTCTGTTATTTTGATTGGCATTTTTTAGGTGGCTGGAGGAACATTAACGCAAGCTAGTGTTAGTACAGCCAGTCAAAAAGACCATTGCACAATCCATCAGGCAGCGCTGCACCTGGCTCGCACTAAAGTTGCAGAACCTACTCGCGCTTGTGGTGTATGTCTCCTTGACAACGCTGCTTGAAGGGCTGACTGACTGACAGACAGCAGCACGTAGCTCACATGAAGCAGGCTCCGCTTCGGCTCAAACTGTATTTTCAGGAAACGTTACGTAACGTTAGCAACACAAGGCCAATTTATCATATTCATTTTTTACTTGTCCGATCAGACAACTGCATGAGGCATTCCTCTTGCCCGAACAGAGTTTACTGGTCCCTGGGAAGCGGGCAAAACTGTTAGCCTACTACAGGTAGCTTGCCTTGTTCCTTAATCCCCCAGTGTGAATCATGGCTAGCCGGCAATAACCTTGCCTACCTGACTGGTCTCATCATTCTCCTCTCTCTTCCTCTTCAAAAATCGTCGTATGCCCATCTGGAAAAGTGTATTGATATATTAGGTTATAGCTAGTTGTCATCAGGGAATTATAAAACCAAAGGCTTTACCAACGTACTTGAGATGGGCAGGAGCTGTCGGCACGTCTAACTGTAGCTATAACGGCACTTAGATTACTAACATAAATGTATTTTAGACAGTAGGCTAGGCTAGATTTTTTGTATCAAATGTTTGGCGGTGCGCCACGGCAAAACCTTACCAGCGGAAGCGCTGAACCGCTTTAGACAGCTAATAAAAATGCCTATGGATTCCAGTCTTAATGAGAACAGAGTCCAAGATTCCAATGCCTTTAATCTGTGAAGGAGCTAGCAGCTAACAAACACCTGTGAGAAATCACAAGCAACTCCCTTTACATACCATACACCCAAGGATGGGTGTGACTCCTGGACAGTACACTGGTTGGCCTGGGCCAACTTTTATCTGTCTTACAGAACCTTGACTTCCCAGGTTTAGCTGCTTTTCACGCCTACAGTTCTGAATGAAAAGGATGAGGGATTTGGGATGATGAATGAACTATGATTAAATTGTCACGGTCGGTATCATGAGGCGTCTTGGCTGAATCTTTTTCTAATTTAATCTATCCTAATTCCACAATGCTACAAACTATTTTATTGGACTCAATTTATTTTATGCCCATTCAGGATTCTTAAAAAATGTGACATTGACAACTGTTGTCAAGGATTGGGTAAAAATTGACTGTTGGCTTGAGTGTACAGATGGTGCAAGAGCTTAGCATACATCAGTAATCGCACCCTTGAAGGCTTTTTTGAGGAATTGCACAATAATGTAGGAGGTCATGACAGCTCTCCAAGGCCAATATGTGCCAGAAAATTACATAACTACCACTGACTTCAGTAGGAAGTGAGCCGACGACCCAAAAATGTAGACTGTAGAACTGTATTCTGTACACCCAGAGTTGGACCCTTCCTCCACCCCACAACACTCTTATCAGCTGATTGTTTCCATGAGTCAGAAGAAGTCATTCATGTGCTCATTCACTGAGAAATCATGGGAGGAAGTTAAGCCACTATTTTGTGAGTGACAAACTGATTCAGTGATAAGCCTAGGTAGCGTCTGTTCCAAAAACTTTGTCAGATGAGTGAGATACCAGCTACCTCTTTACACTGCCAGTATGACTCACGTCCGCTTCGCTACAGAAGCTGCTTATTGTGAGATGGTGGGGGAACAGAAAGCACTGAACGCTGACAAAAGGAAACCCTCGAAACAGAGTCAGGGAAAAAAACAAACAGAGGATGTGTATTGATGTTACATTTTTTAAAAAGCGGACATCAAAGCAGCAAAATAAACTTCCTTCAAAGAGTGTTCTGAGCCAAAAGACAAAACAATATGCCATAGAATTTGCACCAGGCAGTTTTAGAATAGTCAGATTTACATTGGAATGAGGGGGAGGAGATCAGAGATCAGTTGGCCTCTTCGTGTTCCACTGTCTATAATCACACAGTGAACCTGAAAAAACCCTACAGGGTGATTCCCCCTGCCTGCACTGCAGAGTCGACTCGGCCTGAATGTTCCTCTCAGACAAGGCCTCCTCTACACGGCTGTGGACTGTAATCTGCATCAGGTTCACTCATCACTTGTGGTCAGGTGATTTGTCTCACTGTTGTATAGCCTTTTTGTACTGTCGCAGTTGTGCAAAAGTTAGACCCGAATCACTCAGAAAGGAGGAGGGACTGGAGAAGACTCGTCATGACAGACAGTGATAGACTTAGACGGTGATGGAAAAACACAGAGAAAGTGTTGAAACAGCATTATAATCCACACACACACACACACACACACACACACACACACACACACACACACACACACACACACACACACACACACACACACACACACACACACACACACACACACACACACACACACACACACACACACACACACACACACACACAGTCTGTCGGGGACCCCATTGAGAGAAAGATGGAGAGGGAGAGAGACAGGGGGGAAGGAGAGAGAAAGAGGGGGAGAGAGATAGAAAGAGGGAGAGGGAGGGAGAGAGAAAGAGGGGACGGATGACTCAAACGCAGCTGCCTGCCATGCTTTCCACACATCCTCATTACTCACTATTCAGACATTTCTGCTCTGAGGGGGCCTTTGGCACTGAAACCTCCTTGTTAGGCCCCACTCCCTCCCTGCCAGCTCACTCGCTGCAGCACAGACACAGCTCTATAGTGTCTGAAGGAGGCTAGCTCGGGCTAGCTTTTAATATCCCAGCAAACGGAGGTACTGAGAGGTGAGCTAAGGCCACAGCCAGCCACATGTCTGACCTTCACCGCAGTATGTTCTGATGCAGAAAAAAAATAAAATAAAAAGGTGTAGCTGCTACCCATTTATAGTATGCAGGTTCAACTTCAGATCGTCTAATTTTAGCTTCCTCAATTAATTTATAGTATGTCAGGCGTTTACTGTTAGGTTTGTCGACCTCCCGTCAGCTTCAAAGCTTCACAAAACAGACTGGGGCTAGAATTCCTCATGATCCAGAACTTGTCACAGTTAGCCTACTTTAGCAGCTTGGTTCCCCTTAGAAACAAATGGATGTCTCTGAAAAGTCAACAATCTTTAAAAAAAATCTATAAAAAAAAAAAAAAAAAGCAGCACTCAAGTCACTACTCCATATGTTGACTTTACTACTTGCCTAAATAACAAAAAGGGCTTTTTGAGGCACTGGTAGATGCAAACAGCAAAGCTCTTGTTCCAATTGTGTACTTTACATGTAACTCACAGACAGCCTGGAGGGTCTTAACATCTCAGTCAACATACAAATCGATATAGGTTAGAAGGACAACCTTGTAAACTTGCCGTTATCTGTGTTGCTGTTACAACAGATAGTTGCCATTCTTAGTGTTCGGTTGTAAAATTCACTACTGTATGTTCAGCTCAAACATGTAATCTATGAAAGGGCTGGGGGCAAGTGAGGTTGTCTGTTATAAACTAAAAGATACTGCTAGCCAACAGACCAGGGTTCAACTACTAGTTAAATATATCTTGCAAAGAGGCTATTTCTGAAGATGTCTATTTGTTGTTCTCATCAGCTGGAACAGTCTGCAGTCTACTGTGTTATTTAGCACAGAACGATAACAAAGGTCCAAGTTATATTTGGTTTTGAGACATCCTTTTAAATGAAGCAGTACATACTTCACATACTGTAACCAGCCCAATAATGAATGTGTGAAAGAAAGGGGAGGGGCAGTGTTCTGACAGATAGATAGAGAGAGAGAGAGAGAGAGAGAGAGACAGAGAGAGAGAGACAGAGAGAGAGACAGAGAGAGAGACAGAGAGACAGAGACAGAGAGACAGAGAGACAGACAGAGACAGAGACAGACAGAGACAGAGAGACAGAGACAGAGAGAGAGACAGAGAGAGAGACAGAGAGACAGACAGAGAGACAGACAGAGACAGAGAGACAGAGAGACAGAGACAGAGACAGAGACAGAGAGAGATACTCAGAAGAAGTCTTGAGTTCTGACCAACCCAGTAAGCTCTTTTGGAAGACAAACATTGCCAGTTTGCTCACTATCACCATTCTGGGAAGTGCCCATGACATGGGCCATTGGGAGGCTGACTCAGTCCACATCGCTCAGTCCACTAAACTGGGTTAGTATAGGAAGAAGGCATAATATGGTGGTGAGTGTGCCAAGTTTAGCAAGACGCCTTTATCTGGAATACAGAGAGGGCTGCAGGGCAGTAGCCCTGAGTTGAGGTCAAGACATACATCTTTACACATATTTGAGATTTTTGAAACCCTTAAAAGGAAATACAATTCTCAAACGCAAGCAAACTTCAAATGGTTCAGATTCTCTACAAGCAACATTATTTAAGATTTCCCAAGACACTAATCAATGAACAAAAAACATTACCCGGCTAATTTTCCAGACAGGACAATGAATGGTCCATCTTGGAATAAGACGCAATCATAAATCAGGCTATTTATGAGCGATTTATATGCACTGTTAAACTTGTTAAACAAACCCTTGTTCAGTCTGAACATTGAGCATGGCAGTTCTCAATCCCCCATTATTGTCGTTTTAAAACAGAGGAAAAGGCTGGGTATTAATTGAGTCTGGTGAGAGAGAGAGAGAGAGAGAGAGACAGAGAGACAGAGAGACAGAGAGACAGAGAGACAGAGAGACAGAGAGACAGACAGACAGACAGACAGACAGACAGACAGACAGACAGACAGACAGACAGACAGACAGACAGACAGACAGACAGACAGACTAATGTAAGAAACAGTGTGTGAAAGTTGAGTGAATGAGTAAGTAAAGCCCCTTTCCCACTGGACAAAAGAACACTAACATCCACTAACATCTGTCTTTAGTCTTTAGTAGGAAAGGTCACAATTGGCATTCATTCCCGGGAGAAATTACTCTACAGTGGTCACAGGTATTTATCGGCTCCACCTCCGATCAGTAGTGATGGAATCATGACACCCGGGTAGACACACCGTTTTGCCCATTTTCAGGCATGATGGAAGTTCCGGACATTGATGAGTAAATAGACAGGAATAACATAAGACAACATGAATAAAAACAGCATATATACACAATAATTTTGGTAGAAAAAAGGTTAAAAAAAACACACGTGCGCGCACACACACACACACACAGGAAAGCAGTAAGATGGAGGGAGTGAGAGACGAGAGAGAACAGGAATAGGGGGAGACAGAGGGAGGGTGAGATGGGAGACAGACATGGGGGAGCGGGGGTTCCCCAAGAGTGGACGGAGAGCTGGTTATAGCCGTCCATCCTGCTGAAGCCCAGGGCATCTGACAATCGGAGCCATTCAGGGCACTCCTGGAATGTGTCCCTGGAAGTTCACACAGGTCAGCTATCCTAGCAACCAAAGTCCCTAGCCCTCCTCCCATCCCCTGCCTGTACGAACAAATGGTGCCAAGAGGTATATGAATGTTTGAGTGGTTGCGTGTGTGTGTGTGGGGGGGGGGGTCAAAGACTTGCACATGTGCTTACTAGTCTGTCCTGCAAAGGACTGGACTAAGCTTAACTCTACAATAGCTGTCTTTACGTAACAAGCTGCTTCCCTACTTAATCAACATTGCTGATATGAGGGGAACACAATAGGCTAAGCAAGCCATAAAGACATAAGAGGACAATGGAGAAGACTGAATTCAATCTCAGTTAGAACAAAACTAGACGTACAAATCGGACAACAGACTCTTCTCTCTGCTGCGGTCGGAGAAGGAACTACATCCACAAGGCCAACTCGGAGAGGATCAGGACTGGAGGAGCTTCAACCCTCAAGCCATTCGGATCCTGAAAAAGGATTGCACATCATACTTGTATGTATTGAATATGTGACAAATAAAATTGACTGACTTTAAATCACTACCTGCCTGGTGAATGCACAAGTCTCTCTCCACTCCAATGTCTGACGTGAATAATGTTATGCTGTAATGCGCGAAGTGACAGGTTGCCAGCCTGCTATTTGCTAGCTAGTCAGCCAGGTTGTTTTGCCAGCTGTCATCTAGATAGAAGATGCCAGCCAACACAGAACATTTGCATATAGATAGCTTATGATAGTCTTGGCTCAAGCCTTGAAGAAACATTTTAGTCCATCAGGTCTGTACGCCTGTGTATCCTGCTGTTTTCTTAGGGTGTTTTCAAACCTATTTTTCGTTCCGATTCAAGGGGAATCGGAACAAAATTGATACAATGTTGCAACTATCTTTAGTTCCAGTTTGTGTTCACACGGCAGAATACCCAATCGAGACAGATCTCAGTTCTGAACTCGCCTCCAACACGCTTCGCTTGCAGATAGCCTTCTGATTGGTCAGAATAGAGGGGTTTATTTGGATGTTTATTTTCAATAGAAGAAGTCTATACATTCGTCATGGGTAGGTTATGGTACTTTCGGGTGTAGGCCTACATACTGTAGCCTACATGCAAAATACAGTCGTTGTAACAGGGGCAGGAACCTATGTGCGGTTTCGGTAGGAAAATAATATGTGACGGACGCGGATTTATTTTCGAATGGCGAATAAAACCTACATAAGTATAAGTGCGTATTAAGCAGTGTGCAGAAATCTAGCCCTTCTCAGTCCCGTTGTCGCATTCCGCTCGCTCATGCCAGACAAGTCCTTTGCTGCTCCATTCACTTTGCCGTCAAAATAAATCGGTGTCGGCCTAGGCGCTCATATTTACAAGTGTAAGATAAACATGAAACTTCACTTACCTAAGCATCCCTCGGCCATCAGCCTTATCAATAAGGCTCCCCTCTGACTCTCTCCCCTGCCCCTTGCAATTTTTGCACTATACTGACTACTGCACTGTCTCTCTTGTAGGCCAAATGCACTGCTATTTTTGCACTACGTTTGTCTTTTGCACCACAGGTAATCAACACTTACAGTACATGGCAATTACAATGATAAGCAAAAAGTGACTCAGAAGTGTGTGGGGGGTAAAGAGCAGGTTCAACACAGTGACAGACCAGTACAGTTTGACATGGGTTAGTGTGAGGGCCCCAGCACACGCTCCAGATAGCACAGAAATGACTGAAATGAGGCCCAATGAAGTAGAGGAGCCTTCAGTATGCAGTCCTGTTGTTCATATCCTGTACACGTACAAAGGATGTTTTCATGCAACGATCACTCAACACTTCACCTTGGCTCAAAGGAGACGCCTGTCTGTCAGGAGGGTCAGAACAATCGCACAGATGAGCTACTCCCCCGTACATGCGTCCGGGAACAGAATGTATGGATTTCGCCCTGTCCCTCCTCCTCTCTATGTTCCCACACATTGTGCATGGGCAAAGATGACGCACATCAACGTCCTCTTTACCGCCGTCTGCTCCAAAAGCGCCATGGAGATCGTCAGAGAATGATAGCTCTTTAAGGGCCGCCGCTCTTCAGCAGGCCTTATCTGTTGCCTTGGAGGAGAGGAAAAGAGCTCCTGTATGTTCTCAGATAGGCATACGCAGGCCAGCTAATCAGTTGTGAACCAGAAGAGGATTGGATCACAGGCGCCCACTGACAGAGTGCTTTCATAAGGGCTGGGTATTGGCAAGGACCTCATGATACAATATATATCATGATGCATGGGTCATGATATGATACGTATCACAATACATTGGGATCCGAAACAATATATATTGCGATACTCTACTTTTTTTTTTTTTTTTTTTTTTTAATTTTCTGTTTTTTTATGAATGAAACATGATTTTAAAGGTCAGAAAATCGAAATAAATAATGGGAGAGACGTATACTAAGTTTGTGGCTCCCCCCACAGGCATGAATGTATTGTGCGAATACGTCATAACGTTAACTACCAGCAGGTGCCACCGAGCTAATTTAGCTGTGTAACGTTATGGGCTAGCTAACGCTGCCTTGCAAAATGGACAAATTTGGGAGGTTGGGGGGGGGCCGCGGGTGTGTCACTATTTTCAGAGGGGAGGCCCACATTGATGGAGTTTGGGAACCCATGCTCTACATAATTTACAGAAAATTTTAAAATACAGCTGAAAATACAAATCCTCCCCCCCTTGCTGGAGGTGATCCTGAGGACGGAGGGAATGTAAGGACATTTTAAATCAATTTAAAACTTGAATTATGTATATATGACTGAATTCTATCCTTACTTTTCTATATCTATTCCTTGTCTTGTTCTGTATATTTAAAAATAAATACATAAAAAATATATATACATATTTTTTACTGTATCGATACTGTACCATGGAAAATCAATGCAGTATCACGTAAAAAAATATTGCGATGTATTGCTGTAATGATTTTATTGCACAGCCCTAGCTTTCATGTCATGCATGGTCGCTGTGGGACACTCAGAAAGGACACCCTGTCCCCCTGGTACTAGGTTCTCTAGTGACTGACCAGGCGTGATCACCCTCATGATTCATCCTGATTAGTTAAAAAAAAACTAAATGGCTTGAGTGAAAAATACCAGTAATGGCATGTTTTGCACCATATTTTCACTTTGGACATAATCTGATAAGCGTAGGCCTATCTAGGCTTCTTTTTAGGGAAATTGTGAAATAAGCTGTAAGAAGATTAATATAATAATTTGGCATCAGATTATTCTGAGAAGCCCATTATGCTAGACTTAACTCAGATTTGACCAATTTTGTTTCAGCAAATCCGTCTCTAAATCCTCCACCCACCTCTGGTCAAACAAGCATGAACTTGAAAGTGGGTTTATAACAATCAAGTTGTCCTCACAAAACTTAGGCTAGTAGCATTCAACCTGAAACTTCCTTGAAGAGGAACCGACAGAAATATCCATATTAAACTTCTACACTGTTGGGTTAAATGTCTGTACACAGTGAAAAGAAAGAAACTGCAAGTAAAACAAAGTGACTCCATGAGCACACATCAAAAAGCCAATAAAGGTACTACACTGCAGTCTAACCGAAATGAGCATGTTTATGTGCCACGGCCCACTAGATATTCCATTGAGACGGGGTGAGGAGATCTGTCTCTGTGAAGTTGTAATTCAGTTAAAGACCAAACCTTGCTGTTGAATGCAGCCAATTTGTCCCAGGGGCAGGAACAGGGTTGACTGGGACAGGGTTGAGTTTACTTCACTAGGTCTAACTGTTCCAAGCTGACGACTCAATTTCCCCACTACACCCCAACTGCACCCCCTCAACCCCCCCCCCCACCCCCTCCCCAGCTCTGTTCTACTTTGTGTTATGCTCTCTAATTTAGACCAGACCTAAACAATACGACTTGGAATGGATTATCCTTTGGGGTGAGCTTGTGGACAGAACAATGTGTCTCTGAATGACTGTAGGAGTGTGTAAACACATTGAGTTTTATAAGCAGGGTGAGGCGTTTCTCTGAACGTCTGATATTTTCTGTAGAAAATGATCTGAACTAGACTAGCTTTTAGCTGATAAAATTAACATGCAAACTCATACTTTGTTATTATCCATATCAACTCCATAAACACACACCATGCCAGCGCACACGTTCCAAGCTTATCCAAACAGCAGAACAGGAACCTTCTATGTGTGTGTGTGGGGGGCGTGGGCGTGAGAGAGCAAATCTATAGGAAGCCTCAGGAGACCCCCTAAAGAGTAAATTGAGCGAATACAAGTCTCTGAACAGTGAACACTGAGCCATTTCAAGGACAGAGCAAACCCTACAGTAGCTAGCCTATATGACAAAATCAGCCCAACCCAGGACCCAGCCAACATGAAAGAGAAAGACAAAGACATGCGAAGGCCTGCAGAATAAACATGCAGTCAATACTGAGTCAATACAGCAATGTCATCGCTGACTAAGACCAAGATCTGCTGGCTCTCATCATCACCCGTCTGTCTGTTAGGGCTGCACAATTAATCTTAACAATTAAGAGTTGAACATGATGGCTTTAAAACTTATTTTTAAATTGTTCCCTCGTTGCGCTGACAAACTCGTCCCAGTTAGTTTCAAATCATTTTCAGTAGTTTTCATGTTATATTATTTTCGTTGAACTCCTGCGCTATATTCTCTAATCCACCTACGCTAGATTCTCTACCCAGCGCTCTTAGCAACGGCTGCCATGTAAACAGGAAGAAGACAGACGACCGTTGGTGTAGGCTGTGCAAAGAGGGTTAAAACGAAAATAAACGAATTACTGAACATTATTTGAAACTAACCGGGACGAGTTTGTCAGCACAACAAGGGAACAATTTAAAAATATGTTTTGAAGCCGTCACGTTCAACTTTTGAAATGGAAGTAAAACGTGAAAATGCAAATATCTTTTAGCGTGAGCTTTACTTCGGAAATTGGATTGCGTTAATGTGATAAACGTTGGGTGAGTAGTTTTAGGAGATCACATCATATTTAGACCGGTATGGTCCTTTAATAGGCTAATGGAACATTACACACAGGCTGTTGAACGGCATTCGATAGAGATCATGGACATTTAGCTATAGGTAAATTCTAATCTGTTAGGTTTTATGACAGATTGCGACATCAAAATAAGTTATCTTATCATTTACATGAAAGTTTAATTGAGCAGAAATAACGCTAGGCTATATATTAAGGCGATGGCATCATTCATCTGCCCAACCCTACCTCACACACATCAGTCTTGACTGGACTAAACCTAACAACAACCCTAACAATAAGTACCTGAGTACTGTGAGTTGTTTAGTAACACCCCGTCAATTCAAGTGTGTGTGCGCACCTGTGTGAGAAAGAGCGAGTCCAGAGAAGGATCCGAGAGAGAGAGAGAGAGAGAGAGAGCTCAGTTCTACAGCGTTATTGAGTCGCGCAGCCGTCTGGCCATAAGAAAGACATCTAGGAAAAGACATTCAGCATAGTTTTTCACCCATTTACATATGCCCCATTGACTTCCATTGTAACTCAGTGAGAGCCAGCATAAAAACTGCAGCTAGCTCAAAACGAACGATAAGTAAAATTATGATCTCTATGTTTCAGGTTCATGTTAGACAGACCACAAATAGGGTTAAATGTCCAAAATAGCACACTACCCCTTTGAGAAATGTTGACGGGTTTAATAAGAACGTCCTGTTTACCTCTGTCTGGTTTGGTACCCGCCTCTAACAAGGCTAAGCCAATAGTATTACGAGGTTGGTACCACACAGTATTTCGGGAAGCGGAAGCAATCAGGAGTCCTAATACTACTGGCTCACAAGCCTTGTTATTTTTTTCTATGATTAGTCTACATCGAAAACTTGACTATTGCACCTTTAATTTTTGTCTGTTTAATGTCTGTCCACTCCCCTTGACACGTCCTGTCCTGCTGCCTGCCACTACTGCTGCTCCATGGTTATATAGCCGCTGATGTCACAGCACACATACGAGGACGATTAGGAAATAGGCACTGGCTGTTCCCTGATGACATCACTCTGGCAACAATACACCCTGTTTCCCTTTCGTCCACGCACATCAACTCTGAGATGCTGCAGTTGGACAAAGTCTCCCTGTAAACAAACAATGATTAGTTTCAGGGGATATCACCATCAGGATGATATGATGAGGCCTCTGTTCTTGTGACCCCCAAACTAACTACAAAAACACACATATACACACACACGCATACACACATGCACACAATCCTGGCCTGCTTCATTTCCCAGTGGTGAGGAAAGCAGAGAACTGATAAACAAGGAGGCCTAAATAAACACAAGAGACGTGTGTGTGTGTGTGTGTGTGTGTGTGTGTGTGTGTGTGTGTGTGTGTGTGCGTGTGCGTGTGCGTGTGCGTGTGCGGACTGCAACACTAGAAGTAGACCGAGCTCTACACATAGACCACCCCTACTGGCCTGTACATTTGTTTACAATCAAGGGTGAGAGGGCTAGACTCATTAGACTCAAGCAGTTTGGTATGGCAAGCTTTTAACAAAACCCTAAATATAGCTGCACTGTGTACATTAGCGGAATGCTACAGACAACTGAAGAGTAGGTATTTACTGTTCTTGCAGGAGGCTTGTGTAGCCGGAGGGGCATTCTAGAATACATGACCATAACCACTGGCTGCGCCATGTAGGGAGAATATTCAATTTACTTTGGTAAAAGTGTTGGCTGCAAAACACAATTAGCCTACTTGGGTGTAAGCTGTTTTGTGTGGCAGTAATAAAAAACAAAAGCACAAAAAAAATCCTTCCTCTTTGCCAGTTCTTATTGCTGCATTCCAAATGTACCTTCCGAATACAACTGTGAAGACTTGTTTTTTACGTACAACCAAACTTTGCCAGGAATAGCATACCTCACACCAGCCTTGGCAAGGGGGAGGAATTCTCTACACACACAAAGCATGACTGCACTGCTGCAGAATGCCATGGGCCTAGCGTAACACAGGCCTAGCCTATAATGATGGAATGCTTCCAGGTATTCACTCACCCACAATCTCTTAGAGTTAGTGTATCTACTCTCCAGAGAGACATCTGTTTACATCTGGGAGGGATGCTCGCCGACCTCCCCATGACGCAAATGTATAGGGCCGAATGTACTCACTCACTACAACGCAGGACATAAACATCAATGGAGGTGAACACTGAGGTAGTGGACTCTCTTCCATGACCTACAATGGAAGTTAGCATATTACAATCCCTCTCTCCTCTTACCTGTCCTCATCCCCATCGATGGGGATCGCTATCCCAAACAGGCTGTTGACTGTGGGCGTGGCGAGATGCAGACTCGCTGGGATGAAAGTCTTCATGACATCCTTCCCTGGGAAGACACTGGGCTGAGGTAGGGCATCAGACGTCCTCCGGCCGTCCTCCGCCTGGGCGAAGCCAGCAGCAAGGATGCCCTGCCCAGCCAAGCCCGCTGTAGAGGCCCCTCCGCGAGCTACCTGGGACTGGGAGAGTCCTCCTGGACCAGGGGCCTGACTTGGCATGCCTGAAGGAGTGTTGGTGGCGCTGGGCACTGTGGCAGGCACATTCTGGACGCCGGCATGGTTGGTGGTGGTGGTGGTGGGAGGCTGAGACTGGCTCACAGGTTGCTGTGGCGCATTGCCAGAGGGCCCCATCACTGCACCTCCACACACCTGTAGCAACATCCCCTGGGCTGAGGCCGACTGACTACAAGGCAAGGACCCGGGCAGTTCACCAGCGTGAGCCACCAACCCCATCCCCTGGCCCCCAGGGCCAGCAGGGGTGATGACAGGCGAGGGGCCCTGGCTTGCTGGAGGCCCCACAGACAGAGAGGCCATGGGAAGGGTCTGAGTGGTGCTGGAGCCCTGTGGCTGGAGCTGGGCAAAGGGTTGCTGTCTGTATTCCGGCTGGGTAGTCAGGATGCCACCGGGATGAGCGGTATAGGCAAACTGCTGAGCCTGTGTGGCAGGAGGCATGATGGGAGATTTCTGCAGCATGGCGCCTTGGGGCACACCGTTGAGCCCGCTAGGGAGGAGGGTTTGGGGGGCAACTGGTTGCATGTTGACCTGGCCCTGTTGTGGAGGTTGGGATCCTACAGCCGAGTACCCAGTAGGCTGGAAGGCACTTGCTCCACTCCCTATCTGAGGGGCTAAGCCATAGCCTTGCTGCTGAGGCTCCGGAGGATGGCCATGTTGGGCAACTGAATAGCCACTGTCAGAGGTGGACTCCTGGGCCTGTACTGAGAGGACGCTGGGAACCACCACAGAGCCGCCTGTAACCCCTAGCCCGCTGTCCCTGTCTGCATTGTGGTCCAGGGTGACAGCGTGTTTTATACTATCCACAGTCCTACTCATGCTTGAGCCCTCGGAATCTCTATCATAGAACTCTGTGCAAGTCCATCTCCCCTTTCTGAAAGGCTCTCCTGTACCATGGTCAAGTTTAATGACCCTGAAACGTGAACTACAGCTAGTTGTTGTCGAGCTTGTGGCCACGGGCGGTGTTTGAGACACGCTGGCAGAGACATATGCAGCAGGGCCAGAATTAACGGATGTTGGCTGCTGGGTGGCCACGGTTGGAATGGAGGGCAAACTCGCAGCTGGCGGAGACACAATTCCCCCTGAAACGTGCGGATTGACAAGGCCAGCGCCTGTACTTTTAAATGAGAAACCCCCATTGACAGGACCTGTTGCAACCGGCGGCTGCCCCTCTTGAGATAAATGTAATGCCATGACGGCAGCCGCCTCTGAATCTCCCACGTTGTTTAAGGTTTCCTCTGATGAACTCCTGTCACATACCCCCAAATCTGCCCGGGATACGTCGAAGATTTCCGACGACACATCCTCGGTCCTGGATTCGTCTGGGTCGTCCAGGCTCTCGGTGTCATCCGTGTTGCTACTGGCTGCTACCTGAGCCTGTGTCACACTTGTGATCTGGAAACAGCTCTTCTTCTTTGCCGGCATTTTTGACATGTTGAATATCAATGCCTCGCTCGTCTATTTCCAGATAAAAGAGGTTGGGGTCTCAGCTCGATAAGTTAGCTAAATATCGCCAGCTAAAGTTGCCAGTTTACAGTTTGCAACTACGAGATACTAGTATGCGACATCTTCATGTGTTCCCCCCGGAATTTATCTGTAAAAGCCAGCAACAAGCCCTTCCTCGGAACTCCGAAGGTGACAGTCCAAGTCAGCCCGAGCTGGGACCAGCCTCCCTGAAAAACACTGCCTCTGGTTCTGCCCGACTTGGCCTCCTCCGTGAAGTGTTGTCCCGGCTCCGGAGTTGCAAGCAGGCCCCTGTCGCAGTTACAGCTCACCAGCTGCTATCGATAATTTAGTCTGAGGCGGGCCCGTTCTTCACCACTCTCCCTTTTAGCAAGCTAGCTAGCCAGCTATATAGTTAGCCAAATAGGTAGCCAGCTAGCTAACGTTAGCTAACGTTAGCTAGTTCTCTCCCTACCGTGGAACCAGCATGTAAGACATCACGTAAACAAATCCATAATATCCTCCTTCAGGCTCTCAAAATAATATATATCCTCCGACACCAGGAAAGACTTCAAACTAAGAAAGTTGAGCTTTTCCGTCGTCTGGTTAGCTCACTATTTGGGGCTCTGATTGCTGTCACAATCTCACTTGCTACACTGAAGAAAGCTCAGCTCACTGCCGTTCTTTCCCTACTCGACAAGATGGCAAAAGCGCACAGCACTCTGGGAGGTTTGCGCAGTGGCTTACGCAAAAATCGAGAATTTGAAACGATACGCTCTTTCACGTCTTTCTCACGTATGAATGAATCACATGCGAGTAACACAACAGTAATACATCCAGGATTACAGGTTCGCATGATGATGGGGTACAATATGCGTTTTCAGTAGCCTAGGCTATGATCAAATCTCCAGTAAAAGTGTAGGCCTACATAAAAAAAACTTGTGAAAGGTGTTTTGATGCAGTGACGTTCGAGGCAGCCGGTACCGTGCCGGTAGCACGATTCAACTCAACAGCTGACTCAAGGTGGATTCATTCAACATTATTTTTGAATTAATCAGTATTTAAAGGGTTCACTGTATCTTCCCAAAATATACATTTCATTGGACACAGTTGAATAGTGCAAAACACTAATATTTGCAAGGATTAATTAGCCAACGGTTTTATACAGAATGTGTTTAAAACATCAGTCAGCTCTAGGTCTAAAGAAAAAGTAGCCTACCTTACAATAACTCAATGTTATAGGCCTTACTCCTATTTTTTCATTATCTCTATCATTGGTGGCCTTCATTTAAATGACCATAGTAGCAGGCCAGATCCTGTTAGTTTTGATACCCTGTCAATACCCTTTTTGTTAAATGTCCAGCTTTTATAATTCAGAGTTAACCTCAGTTCCACAGTATTGTATATTTAAAGATACATGTCTCCATTGTAAGTATATATACTTCTTTATTTTTCCAGTGTAGAGTGCATCTCTCAGTGGTGGGCATATACACACTACTACTACACTAATACTACAATACTGTAATACTACAGTAGAATGGTTTCTCTCTCTTTATCTCTCTCTCCCTCTCTCTCTCCTTGCTGCTTCATACAAAATTATCTCCAAATTCAATTAAGTAATAATTAATGATGAATTAATAAAATGCTGTACAACGTTTCCAAGGTCAGCAAACCCAGCACTCATTGAGAACTGCATGGAGAACTAGACTGATGTCACAACTAGATCATGACAGAGAGCAAAATATCATCTGATGTGCATACAAACTTGGGTCACATTGTTTTTTGTACTGTACTTGTATTTGTACTGTATTTTTGCCAGAAAGTCAGAGGAATCCATTCATCTTGAAGGGGACCCATGGGTCTATACAGGAATGTGGCATGGAAAGACACGCTATCTTGCCTTGTTATTGGAAGCAGAAGTGTCATAAATACTGTACATTGAGAGGCCCCATGCATCTGACAGTCTCTGTTCAGAGGGGTGAAATGAACACAGAATAAGAGCCAAAAAACAGTCCCCCAGGTGATTACAGTTATGCACAGAGGCAGTTTTAAGTTTCCTTAGGTTCCCTTGTCTTTGCAAACACTTCTTGCCAAATTATGTGAATTACATTTGATGCAAGAGGCACGTCTCCAGAAGTAGGCTGTTCAAGATGTTGTGCAGTACCCTCTCATTTGACAGCTTATGTGATGTGGGAATGTACACAAATAGGCCTTACTGTAACATTTCACCTTCCTAAACCCACAATCTTTTTGCTTTAACCTTTGTTTCATTGAATTTGACTATGAGGCTGTGTCCACTGTACTTGATAATGAACCTCATTATAGAGGACAATGGTTTTTGTGCGAGGCGTAAGCCATCGCACCAAGAAAAGCGAATGCCGATTTGTCCGTGCCTCCGTCGGGTTGTTGATCTGCAGTTCTATGAAAAGCGAATGCCGATTTGTCCGTGCCTCCGTCGGGTTGTTAACCTACAGTTCTGTTGCTACCACAAGAGGCAGTGGTCCCAGAACATCAAAATAAAAAGACTCCACAGATTTCCTAGGTCAGCGGTGGCTGAGTGGACAGTGCATCTGACTAATACCCAGAAGGTTGCAAGTTCAATCCTTGGTGTGGACAGTATTTTGTCACTGGATGTTATAGAAGCTATGTAAAAATGCGGTTACCTGGTGGTTCTATGTCAGTTATTGAATTTATGTGGTAGAGCCACCGCCCATAAATAAACGCGCGTGGGTCATATTTGTTTATTATAGACCATTTTACAGCCTTCGTCAGCACAAGTAGGCTTTAGCACAAGTAGGCTATGTGCGCGCATTCTTGAAACAGTAGTAGGGGGAGAGACGAATTGGGTAGCCTACTAGACCTGGTCCAGGGCGATATCTAGACCTGGTCCAGGGCGATATCCTACAGATAATGCCCTAGTACTCTCAATGCAATTTACCTATGAATGCGCTTCCTCTGCCCGCTCGTCCGAGTCTACAGACAAAACCGTTTCGTTACTCACCAAAGTAAACATATCGTTGGAAAGATGAAAGTCTTTTCTCCGAGGTCGCTACAGTTTGTAGTCCCCCACCTTTCAATTAAAAGCCAAATTTGTACACTTAAATGTTTAATATCCACAGCGCATCGACTGTCTTCTTCTACAGGCGATTCGGCGCTCTCCGCTTTGTTTAGGCTACTCACTGTTGCCGCCCATGTTGGGGATGATGCATTACATTACATTACATAATTTACATGTTTTATTTACATGTTTTAAAGTTTAAAATTTGCCATAGTTCATAACTCAGTGTAAATGTTCTCCCGCTAATCAGATACCTCAACGCGAGTCTCTCAACACCATTTAAGATGTAATGCATCATCCCCAACATGGGCAGCAGCAGTGAGTAGGCTAAACAAAGCGGAGAGAGCCGAATCGCCAGTAGAAGAAGACAGTCGATGCGCTGTGGATATTAGCCATTTAAGTGTACAAATTTGTCTTTTATTTGAAAGGTGGGGGACTACAAACTGTAGCGACCTCGGAGAAAAGGTTTTCATCTTTCCAATGATGTGTTTACTTTGGTGAGTAACGAAACGGTTTTGTCTGTAGACTCGGACGAGCGGGCCTAGGAAGCGCATTCATAGGTAAATTGCATTGAGAGTAACAGGGCGTTATCTGTAGGATATCACCCTGGACCAGGTCTACTCCTCCACCAGATTCCGATTTGTTTGCTGCCCTTTTCCTGGACTGACACACGGCTTCCCCGACCCATTCTCCTCGGACCTCGACCACGGCTTGGATTACATTTTCTGGACATTGTTTGTCGATCGATTGACCCTGCCTGAACTTGACTACTCTTTTGCCTTGCCCCTCTATACCTCCGCTTTCGTATTAAACCGCCCACTGGGCTTGGAACTGTCCATCTGTGTCCGTGGTCCTGCTTTTGGGTCAGCTAGCCAACCAGCCCCTTACAAAAAGTCCATATATACCGTCTTGTTTTCTTTTGTTATTTTGTATTGGTTTGTTTCACCTTGCTTAAGCTTAGTGTGCATGTTATAAGAGCCAGCGGAGAAACATCTCACTGCTCATTTTACTGGTATGTTGCATGTGACGAATAAAACGTTGAATTTGCACGTGACCTTGAACATCAAGCATGTCAATTGGGAACGTCTAAACTTTTTCCGTGCTGTCTGGGGATTCTGTGTGCACACGACCCTGTAGTAAAGAGCTGGAGGGGCGTTTATGTATGCAAATTCAGGTGTACGAGAACGCACATTCAACTTAAGAAGGGGAGCACAGCTGAGAACACTTTGGCGGTTTAGGAACACATTTCCACCCATTCATCAGGGTTGGTCTTACGAAGTTCGTAAGAAGACATTTAAGAAGACAATTAAGAAAATGTTCAGGAATGAGGACCATTGTTCTGATAATTGTAGGTTATAGCAACATAAGAGTGGCAGCTTTGACAGCAACCCAAATGAGCTAATCCCATAGCTGTACCATTGCTAGCTAGCCATGAGCGAACTGTTGGATACTGCATTTGCTGTGCAACGTATTCCATTGTCCAGTTGTCAAATCTATTTGCCAACAAACTGTTTGAGAGCCAGCACACCTCAGTGTCCCCTAATCAAAAACATTTTTCATATATCACCTAACCTCTCCAGCACCTCACCAATATCAATTATTTTCTCTCTTTAGAGAAGAGTACAATCCATTACAACAACTATTGCTTAAAATGTTTTATTGTTGTTTTGTAATATTTTATCATGAATATGATAAATAAATGCTGCATGTAGTTAAAGAAAGTGTTATTAAATTTTGTATATGCTAAAATTGACTGTAAATCCACATTTTAAAGCTGATATTTCAAATAATAACTGACTGAGGGAAAGTGCCCCCCGGCGCCCATGGGCGGTTCGCCTCTCTTCCTCCTGTCCTCCTCAGTTTTTGGAGTCACCAGCCGCCACTGACAGGAATCATCAGTGTAACTGCTTTAGCCACTGACCGCTACCATTAATGTTATGGAAGCTGCTGCTAGTTGTTGTGAGCTCATGAGCTAACTGGCTTTCCCGCTCTTATTGTGCTGGATTAGCATTGGAAGCATTGGAACTGATGTGTCCAGGTGACAAGACCCATCTTTATTTATCAGACATTCTTTCATGTCATTTCAATTCACAGCTATTTCAGTGGCATGACTAGCTTCCGTCCTACCAGTCCTGAACAGAAACAAGCCAGCCTCGCTCCTAAACCAGGCTGGACCTGGCCTGGTTTTACAACATTATCCCGACTCCAATGTCACAGCCAATTATAGGGACAGATAGATCATCTGTGGTTAGAGCTGGAGCCTGGGGCTGCACCGTGGTGTCATTGTTCACCTCTCTCTCCCTGTTCCCTGCCCATCATACCTTAAAAGACCCAGATCGGTCTTTTTTCACCGTACACCAATCCTATGTATTTAAATCCATGCCCACCTTTTGGAAGAGAATTGGAATTCAGCACTGGATCTGTTGTTTCCACTAGACTGTGCTAATGAGCTGGAAAACAATTCGTTCACATCAGATAAACCAATGGCTGGCTTACAGTCATTATATTACTGTTAACTAAATTACAAGAATTCTTATACAAGAGTTCAATGTACTCTTATAGGCTATATGACCTGATTCTAATAGGTTAATGCAACTTTAGATAGCTATAAGTGAAGTAGCCTAGTCTAGAAAAACATGTTTTCCAGACAATACAGCCAAAGAAGACAAATATTTTGTCTCTGCAATATACATCCACAAATGCCAGTGGATAGTATGATCCTTGATCCTAGATCTACATCAAATAATATTTCCTTTGGAAATTGCAAATATTTTTACGTGGATAAATTAAAGTAGAATGGCATTACTGTACACGCATTGGCAGCCTAAACTACAATGTTGCAACGCTGACCTACAGGCTTTACTTAGACATGGGATTTTAAAAACTTGTGCATGGCCTCTCCCAAACTTGACTACACTGTTTGTGTAGCTGGTCATACTTATTTATACAGGTCTGAGGGTGAATTCTGCCAGGGAGCACTGCGGTGTATCACAGTCCGGTCTGGGCCTACTTTCAAGGTATGCCCGTGGTAACAAGACAGGCGTTGTGTGGCCAGAGCATTGGCAGAGAGGTCGTAGCCCGCAGTCATCATCTGTGGTCCACCCTGGGTGACCTTTGACTTTTGGCAAAGCACTGCAGACTGAGAGCGCACGATAAACAAATAGTTTGACCACAGATCATTCACCGCCTTCTAAAATTGTATTTTCCCCCCAAAAGTATACAAGAGGTCATTCCTGGTAAACCTGGCAAGCTTAAAGTTGAAATAATAAATAATATGGATGTGGTCTCAAGTTTTTATTAGATATAACTAGGTTTGCTGCTGAGAATATATATCTATTTCTAATCTTAAAGGTCTCCTATTATGTGTCTTTTCAACAAGTTAATATAGGCCTCTGGGGCCCCCAAAACATGTCTGAATATTTTTGCTGAAAATACCACTCAGATTATGCATTCTAGCATGCCCATATATCCCTGTTATACAGTGCAGTTCTACCTGGGTTGTTTCTGTATCTATAGCCTCACTCCCCTTTCGTGCCTCCGGAAGGTCAAACAATACAAATGCATCAGGACCTTTCTGAATGGTTAGTTCACTTTTTTTTTCAACTTTTCTTTTCAGATGGGGCGGTATAATTCTAATGAGTCGCCTTCTAAGGTCAGAAGGGGAGGCGAATCTGAATGGCTCATGGAATCACGTGTTAGTAGGCTCATCAGAGACCCAAATGTATGTGTACAAGCACTGAAAAGGTGACAATTTCAGCTTGTCAGATTGCCAGATATAGTATTGAAACAGGGATGACTATTGTTATATTTCAGTTGAATGGATTGATACTTTCGCAGTTATGGTTGTTCAAAG
>NC_140236.1:30802463-30847463 GCF_949987555.1 Borostomias antarcticus
AGTATTGAATCAGAACACAAGTCCTTGTATATTTGATTATTAGTGTGCTAACTCTTCCCAAAGACCTCAGAGTTGAGAGATCGGTGAAATCTGCTTAGTCACAGCACATCGGGATAACATCAGTCCAAAACTGTGATTCAAATAAGCTCATAGGATGGACGTTGTAGGTACCCTAACCCTCCCCTAGCACACCCCCAACTACACCCACTGAGGAATGACTCAGAACTGTTCTTTTTCACCTCCCACATCCCTCCCTGTCTGGTTCTCTCTGGTTCTCTCCAGATTGTGTGTGTGCTCAATCTAAAGTTGAAACTATTCATCATTTACAAATGTCTTATGGACATTTGTAAAAATTCTATTTTCATCATTCTGTAGTTATTTTTTGATGTCACAAAGGAATAAAGCTGTCTACAACATTTACACATCATTTATAACAGGTGAAGAAAAAGTCCATAAGACATTTGTAAATGATAAATAGTTTCAACTTTAGATTGACGCATGCAAAAACCTCTACAAATGATTTATAGATGTTTTATAGACATTCATAGTTTACACTTTAGATTAGCGTATGCAAAAACCTCTACAAATGATTTATAGATGTTTTATAGACATTAATAGTTTACACTTTAGATTAGCAGATGCAAAAACCTTTACAAATCATTTGTTAAACATGAAAAACAAAGACTTCTAGTAATTGGTGTAAAATGTTATTCTTAAAAGCAATTAAAAATGAGTTACTACACATTAACTAATGTTATTTAATGTTGAACAAATAATTTACAAGTACTGTTGATGATGTGTTATAAATCACCTACAGATCATTTTTTAATGTTAAACTAGTGTATTTATAAATAATATATGACTTATTTATAAACATGTATAAATTATGTGTTAATGATTAGTTCATTATAAACTAGTAGTTTATAACGGTCTTTGGGGCTGCAATAATGTCTACAAATGATTTGTAGACTTTTAGTAAATGTTTAACAAATCATTTGATAACCTGAAAAACAAATAAATAAGGCATTATTAAAATCATTTACAAATGTTTTACTACATATTAACTAACATTACTTAATGTTGAACACATCATTTACAAGTAATGTTGATAATGTGTTATAAATCATCATCATTTGTCATTTGTGCATCTTTAACTAGTATATTTACAAATCATTGTGGTTATGTTTATAAATGATATGTTAATGATTAGTTCATTATTAACAAATGTTTTATAAATGCCTTTTAACTGATCATTATTATAAAGTGTTACCAGAAGTTAAATGTTTTATTGTCTTATACTCTTATACTTTCTTCTCACTCACTGCCTAACTACGATGACCCTTCCATGTGAACCTCTGACCTGACTAACCAGTATTACCCTGCTGATTAATGTAAGCAGGTGTGCGTCTATCTTTTAATCTTCTCATCACATTCCAAATCCCGAGGGACTTAATTTCTTAATTGGCAGACCTGTTGGGATTAGTGTGTTTTATGGGTGATTTACAGGCTGAGGGCCATCAGGAGGCTCAGAGAGGTGAGAGGTGGGCATTAGTATATGTCTATCCACTTTAAATGGCCCACTGGTCTGGCAAGCTGATACTATGGGCCATAAGTGGTCCCATATGGTTACTGGATAGAGAAGAGAGGGGAGGTCGTGCTGGAATGCTGGTGTAGTAGTTAGTACTACAGAAACATCCCAAATGAAAATAAATGTCTCTGTCAAAAGAATATTATCATTCATAATGTCAATTACTGACTATATGAATGATGTAGCCTAGCAGTCAAGAGTGTTGGGGCAATAACCGAAAGGTCACACTGGATTACTGTAGGTAAAAGTGAGGGCGGAGGTGTGTGTGTGTGTGTGTGTGTGTGTGTGTGTGTGTGTGTGTGTGTGTGTGTGTGCGCACGCGTATTCATGTGTGTGTGCGTGTGCATGTGCTTGCTTGCATGCGTGCATGTGTGTGTGTGTGTGTGTGCACACTGTTCACGACAATCAACATAGGAAAGACCAAAATAGGTCAAATGCAACTGTCACCACTCACAACACAACACCTCAGGACATGGTAGGAATTCTTCTAACTGATGTTCTGTTTTGCCTTTACACTAATTAACAAAAAATGCCATAGCATTTCTCTGCATGTGCAGACAGACGTGAGAATAACCCCCTGGCATAGGACATGTCTTTGTCATGCCTCACACAAGCCACATTTGATTGTCATGTTTTTGCATGACCTTCAGGATCTTTAGGGTCTGAGTCTCAGGCATGTGTCTTTAATCACCATCTTCAATGTCCTCTTGTGCAAATAGCACTTACAAACTCGAAAAAGTGAAAATGACCATGTTATACCTTTAACAAAACTGGTTCAAATACCCACAGAAAGGAAAAGTGAAAATTGTTGATGCACCCTTGAGCAAGGTACTGCTTAACCCTAATTGCTCCTGTAAATCATTCTAAATAAGAGCATCTGCTGAATGACTAAAAAGAAAAATGAAATGAAAATGGCTCGTAACATTTTATAGTGTAGTTATGTAACTTAGAATGAACTTGTTCCAAACTGTTTCATTCTCCCACATGATTGGTTCATACTTTGCACATGAGGAATCCGTGGATACATATGGTTTGGTTATCTAACTGGCTTGTTTATGATGCTCCTCAATCTGTTATTCTGTTACCCTGCCAACTCCTCAGGAACTAAACAGCCCTTGTGCACCATCTACTGTGTGTTGCATTGTGGTTACACCAATTCAACTTCTTCTGTTTAGACATTCTTCTGCAGTTATCATTAAGGCCACCAAGTGTCCTCATTGAGCAGTAATACATTCACAATAATACTTTCCCCCCCCTTGTTCAATCTTCAGTGTTGATTTCAATCATGCACATCTCTCCAATTTTATACTGTACTGTACATCACTGAATCAAACTCAGAGTTGCCTGTCCATCTTGTCGGGGACAGTCTGGGAAGTACCTGTGGCCAACATCTTACCTTTTGTATTGAGCATAATCTTGGAGACAGCAGGAACATTTCACTGTGACTGTACACCGTACATTACATGTGACAAAGAAGAATCTTGAATCTCGAACAGCTGCAGAATCTGACATTTCTGTTTAGAGTAATGTGTTACTGGAGACAGTCCAGATTATGGCCAACTAGACTCATGCCATTAAAATTCATATTGTGGTCTCTTTGATTCAGTACTTCTTCCACCCCAAGCACTATTTGTGCATCAGCCAAGAGGCAAGTTATCTCTCTCTCTCTCTCTCTCTCTCTCTCTCTCTCTCTCTCTCACACACACACACACACACTCCCTCTCTCAGCAACTAAAAAGCAGAAACCATATAATCGATTTATATATATACAGAAGGACATATATACTGACCAATCCATTGACATTTCAATGTGAATGTATTGATTATTGAAGATTAGCAGCATGCTGCTTTTGGGTCATCATGTCCCACAGTCATATTACAACCACTTTTAAGTAGTTATCCCTCCATTCTCTCTCTCCAAATGACAAGAATAAGAATAAGAATACTTTATTTTATTTATGAAGCACTTTTCATTGTCTCATTACCTCATAGGTACAAGTGCTGAAACAATCACAGTCATTAAGAAAACAGACACATATACAGTATACACATAAATATACATTACATACAAAAATCCTTTCTAAATAAGTAGGTCTTTATACCAGTATTAAAGGAACCCAGAGACTGCCCATCTGCCCCTATGACCTCAAAGTGCCTCTCTGTGCCAGGCAAGGCCGTATGTATGCAACTGTCTGGCATTTGCTGCACTGGAGTCGAGGTAGAGCAGTCTGAAGTGCACTGGTCACTATTTATTATTCATTTGACTTGCAAATGACTGGAGGCTTTTTGGGTGCACCTGACTCATAAGAATATAGTGTCAACTGTAGGCCTGCTGGAGGGTGGGTGTGTCAGTTTATGGAATTAATGCAATTGAGCCATTGGCACGTCCCATTTGAAATGTGTAGATCAAACAAGCTGTCCATTGAATCGATGCGTGAAAAAAAAAACTTCACGCCTGTGGTTTGTTGGGAATTAAATGACCACAACCGGGGACACCATTCATTCATGGTCATGTATGTATGTATTGGAGAGACTGAAAAACATGTTTATCATGAGGTTAACACTAATACAAACATAAAACAAGGTTTCCCTTAGTCCTCATTGACTACTTCTTCCCTGATAGACATGTCTTCAACATGTCTTGTACTGTTGCTAATGCATGGAAATCCTTTCATGAAGAAGGATTCTCTGTCCTGTGCTCTCTCAGTCCCTCTAATGGACTTAACTAAAACTCCCTACATCCTCTAAACACCCATCTATACTCTCAGAGAAAAGGCTTGCAAATGCATTCTTCTGTTGTCGGTGTAGTTCTGGAACTCTGAAATCATCGGGCACACCTACTAGAATACCGAAGCAGATAATGATTTATACACAGATGGATTAAAGACGTAGCTGTGAACAACGCTAGAATAATCTTTCTGAAGTTTGTGTGTTGGATGGTGATATAGGACACCCAAAGATGTCTGTGTCACAACAGCCCCTTCACCCCCTAGGTGGCTCTGCCTGTTCCCTGGATTACAAACCTGCTCCTTCTCAAGTCTCACTGTCCATCACCGTGAAAGAACATCCGAAAGGTGCGTTGAGTCCCACACCCGGGCCCACCGATGGACACCATGATGACCCAAGGCATGCGGATGTCCTTTCATTGACCTGTAGCCAATGTGAGGAGCGCTCTTGTCATAATGTCACTAAAGTTTCCAGTTCCTCGTCTGTCCTCCTGCTGTATGTGTCTCTTATTGAGATGTCGTGCTAGCAGCGAGGGACAGTGCGGTTGATCCTGAGAGGCGCGGCACACCTCCTCACAGCAATCAGGTTAGGGACACAGGGACACCGGAAGACTCCCCGGGGCTGGCTGTGCTCGGCGGGGAGTGACATCAGCGCCTGGTTCTGGAGAGAGTGGAGAAGGAGAGGGCCGAAGACCCTGGAGAGGGCCAAAGAGACCCTAGGACTGCAAAGAGCACAGGGGAGGGCTGCCCTGAGCGTTGTCGCCCCCTGCTGGGGCCGCTCCTGACTGCAGCAGCACCAACACCACCCGGACCCTCCAGCTGCAGAGACAGGTCACCCCCCAACACAACACTACCTGAGCCCCAGCACTGAGCTCCCTCAGGCCACCGTGGGCAGTTCCCCCTACCACTACCGCAGAGAACGGTATTTACATCTGTAATAAATCTGTAATAACAGTCTGTGGTATTTTAGTAATGCCAAATAATGTCTGACGTAACTGTTTGTTATGAATCATTTTCATTACATTTTTCATTTTAGTCAGTTAGCAGACGCTCTTATCCAGAGTGACTGATAGGAGCAATTAGAGCTTACTTGCTCAAGGGCACATCAAGAGATTTATCACCAGCTTGGCTTCGGGTATTTGAGTCAGTTTTGCTAAAGCAGATGATGATTAAAAACACGTGCAGGGTCCCAGCGAAGATATGAGCACCAATCAAATGTGACCTGTGTGAAACATGACAGAGACATGCACTATGCCGGGGGATCATTCTCACCCCTCACCTCCCTCTGTCTGTCTACACGTGCAGAGAGATGCTATGGAATTTATCAGTCCCATCGTGTTTTGAGGTGTCAATGGTGATAATTGCATGACCTGTTTTGATGTTCCCTATGTCAAAACGCACACACACCCAGACACACACACACACACACACAAACCCTGGGTGTATTTTATTCACATACTGTCAGTCGAGGGAAGAAGAAAAAGGGGTTTGTGGAAGGAGGCTTCACACTCAGTTTGAGCCATCAACTCCCATGCTGGAATACCGACTGACGGGGAAGTTTGTTACATAGTGTAGTTTTGAATATTTCTCTAAGCAAATCACCAAATTAGGGCAGCCTGACAAAACAGTTTGGAACTGTTGACACCATCTACTTTACTGTTATACAGTAGTGACTAACATGGATAAATAATCAAAACATCCATCCAGATGTACACAACAAGTTTTTGTAAAGGGCCGTGATCTGGTAGTGCACATGCACATGCACATGCACATGCACATACACACACACACACACACACACACACACACACACACACACACAAACACACACACGTGCACGCACGTATGCACACGCACACACACACTCAAGAAAAATGACAATGTAAAAAATGAAAAATAAAAAATTCCATTGGCAATAAGATGGTAAGATAATCAGAACTAGAATGAATTTATTAACCAGGTAGTTAACAACACACTAGAAATGTGCTTTGGTCCGTGGTTCATAACACTGATGGAGACAACATTAGACAGGGTGCAAGGACAAAACGGGAGAGTGCAAAGACAGGACAGTAAAATGAGCAGTATAAAATGCAAATAAAAAATACAATATACAAAATGGAGTATGATCAGTGTGTACATACAGAAGTGTACATGTATGTGTGTGTGTGTGTGTGTGTGTGTGTGTGTGTGTGTGTGTGTGTGTGTTTTATATAGACAGTATGTGTCATTGTGATGGTTGTGCAGTGCGAGCTGTGTACAGTACAGTCAGCAGTCATGTGTTGCAGAGAGGACAAACTCAGAGAGCGCAGTCAGAGGGGGACACAAGCCTTGTTGATGAGGCTGGAGGCCATGGGGGGAAGAAGCTGTTTTTGTGGCGTGAGGTCTTGGTCCTGATGGACCGCAGCCTCTTGCCCGAGGAGAGTGGTTCAAAGAGATTGTGGCCGGGGTGGGAGGGGTCAGCCACAATCTTTCTTGCTTGTTTCAGGGCCCTGGATTCCTGCAATGTGCCTCCCTCTGCTGTCCATATAGAGTTACTGCCGCCACAGTGATATGCATGCAGCTCAATGCTGCAGGTGTAAGCCCAAGAACCAAAACAGCTACTAAACACCTCAAGCTCTGAGGCCTGTGGATTTAGAAAGTAGACAGCCTCCTGAGTATAATAGATTATACCTTTACTGAGACATCAAGCATAGTTTTTTTTTATGTATAAAGTAATTGTCAATGGGACAAATGAACTGTGGCAGGTGCCACCAGTGTGTCATGTGTATCATGACCTTAAAGGGCAATGCTCGTTTTTGACAACCTGGACCTTATTTACGACATATTATAAGAAGTTTGACTCACCGAGATCACTTTTGTGTAGTTCGGAGGCCTGTAGAAGAAATTTAAAATCCAGCGCGAGCCAGTATATCCATGTAATGACGGTGATCGGGGCACCGAGAATGCAGTTTCTCAAAATCTATTTTCGGCCGCTAAACGGTTGTTTTCATCAATCAGATTGGATGAATCGACAGTTGAGATTCCTCAACGCGAGGCATTGTTGTGGTTTTCAAATACGGGGTCTTTAGCCTCTGTAATATGATCTTTACACGCCTTTCCCCACTTGCTCCAGCAAGCATGCGCACAGGCCAGCGCGCAGACTGGCTATTCTCCGGCTCACATTCTCTGCGCTACGATCGTTGTTGGTGCCGAGAATATTGTCGTCGTCATTCGTCAGCAACAATCCGATCGTAGCGCAGAGAATGTCTCGGTGCCCCGATCACCGTCATTACATGGATATACTGGCTCGCGCTGGATTTTAAATTTCTTCTACAGGCCTCCGAACTACACAAAAGTGATCTCGGTGAGTCAAACTTCTTATAATATGTCGTAAATAAGGTCCAGGTTATCAAAAACGAGCATTGCCCTTTAAGTGGATGTATCCTTGTTCTGTTAGTGCAGCAGCTAATTTGGGGAATCTTATTAAAGCTGCATGAGATAATGGAGCACTTTGGAAGCCCCTATGGTCGTGATAAAAACTGCAGTATACTATAGATAGATAGATAGATAGATAGATAGATAGATAGATAGATAGATAGATAGATAGATAGATAGATAGATAGATAGATAGATAGATAGATAGATAGATAGATAGATAGATAGATAGATAGATAGATAGATAGATAGATAGATAGATAGATAGATAGATAGATAGAACTTTGAACTTGGCATTTCAGCAGTTGAAAATTACAGAAAGGTTATAAACAAAAGAAACGCCAGATACAGAGTAACAAAAAGACTAGATGAATGGGGTTAGCAGCATAAAAAGGGGGATATCAGGAACTACTGTATATACATCCATTTGCACATTAACTGTGCAGTATAGAATACAATAGGATAAGATATATACAATATGTACCTACATACAGGCAGTCAGTATAAATATACAGTAACTTTAAATATAGCTTTACAGGTAGGTAAGGAGTATACATACATACATACATACATACATACATACATACATACATACATACATACATACATACATACATACATTCATACATGCATACATACATACATACATACATACATACATACATACATACATACATACATACATACATACATACATACATACATATCTAGTAATACACATGTATACATACATACGTGCACACCTCTATGACACACAGAACGCTCAGGCACTGTTGTATAGTCTGATGGCTGCTGGCACAAAGGAACATCTGAACCACTCCGTCTTGCACCTGGGTGGGATGAGCCTATGACAGAAAGTGCTTCCCATCTGCCACAGCTCGCCATAGAGGGGATGGGAGGGGTTGTCTAGGATAGACTTCAGTTTGTCCCTCATCCTCCTCTCTGCCACAGACTCCAGACTGTCCAGTTGTTGCGTCCACGACGGAGACAGCCCTCCTCACCAGCTTGTTTAGCTTGTTTGACTCCCCAGACTTTACATTGCATTACATTACATTACATTACAGTCATTTAGCAGACGCTTTTATCCAAAGCGACTAACAATAATTGCATTTAACGTAGGAAGAGCCAATGTACTACTACTTGCCAGAACTCACAAGTGCATCTTCTCTCTTGATGCAGAAAACAGTGTGCTGGCTACCACAGCCTGGTAGAACATCCGCAGCAGCCTGCTACTCGTGTCGAAGGATATGAGCCTCCTGAGGAAGAACAGTCTGCTCTGTTCTTTCCTATAGAGGGCCTCAGTGTTGTCAGTCCAGTCCAGTTTGTTGTGCAGGTGCAGTCCCAGAAAATGATATGAGTCCACCATCTCAACTTCCTCCCCCTTGATGGTGATGGGGGTTGGAGGCCTACTGTTCCTTCTGAAGTCCACCACCAGTCCCTTGGTCTTGCTGATGTTGAGTTGGAGCCGGTTCTCCTCTGACCAATCTCCTGACCACGTCCCCGTACTCCTCCTCATCATCTGCCCTGATGCAGCCCACAATAGAGGAGTCGTCTGAGACCCCGAGGATTGTTCCTTGGGGGCTGAGCACCACGTCGGACAGGCAGCCCTGCAGATGGACATACTGTGGCCTGCCAGTGAGGGAGTCTGTGATCCAGGCCACCGAGTCATGGTCTACCTGCATAGCTGGGAGCTTCTCCACAAGCTGGAGGGAGCGGGTGAGGGGGGGAGGGGTGGTTGAAAGCACTGGAGAAGTCAAAGAACATGACTCTCAATGAACGTCCTGCCCCCCCCCAGGTGTGAATAGGCTGTGTGGAGTAGGTAGATGATGGCGTACTTGCAGTACTAGCAGTGTACTAGCCAATACACTGAAATTCTAAATTAAAATAATAAATTCCCAGGGTCTCATGTGATCTGATGTCAGGAAAATGATTCGGTCTTGCTAAGGCCAAATCATAAACTATTAGCAGAAAAAACAAAATATTTAACCATAAAAAGTGATCTCATGCAGCTTTAAAGGCAAAGGCCTCCTCCCACAGTCTCCACTAGGTGGATCACGGATGGTTCCCTTCTCATGGAAATGTGTCCATCCGGGGCAGAACTCCAACTCTCCTTCTAGATGAATCATGAATCATGCCCATTCATTCCTCAGAACAGTGCAGCATTGTCCCAAACTGTAAATTATAATACCATCCTTCCCTTGAAGTCAGGCGAGGCTTCGGGTATCTACACTGCGCATAACAGCTCTATCCTGCCATAGAGGCTAAGTGAGTATCTATCTCCATCTCAGCTGACTAATATCTATGAGCATGGTTGGGGGTTAGTGGTTTGTGATGATGCTGGTACAGCCAGTTGGACAGCGGTCGGTAGGGTGGGGGAGCTTCTGGAGACTATGGTGTGTTAAAGGGGGATTCTGTGAGCTGGCTGTATGGGTGGGGGTCTGTCTTCGGGGGTATTTGCAGCTGTCCTGTGGGCTGTTTTATGGCTGCAGATGGGCGGAAGCTGTGGAGCCCAGACTGGTGCTCTCCAAGCCCCCCCTCGGTGTGCCCTACTGTGGGGGGCTTTCTCCTGTCAGAAGAGACACACGGTCTGGTATCCACTCCCCACTGTGCCACAAGTGTGTGTGTGTGTGTGTGTGTGTGTCTGAAAGAGAAAGAGTGAGAGACAGAGAGAGAGAGAGAGAGAAAGAGAGAGAGAGAGAGAGATCCACACGTTCTAGTCATGTAGCTGAATGGTCATGTTGATCCACTCTACAGAAGGGCGGGTGGGCTGGACAGGCGAAAGGGTGACATGAACAGACGATCTTATTGTATGGCTTGGTGGATTATGCTGAGATCTCTAAATCATGCGGATTGGACTTATTTCATTGGCGAGTGAGGACGGACACCCTTTTATCTGCAGATGCATGACCTTTCTGATTAATGTGAGGGGTGATGGAGGGGACAAGCGTATCGTGATACAGTGTGCTGTTTTATTTTCTGTTTTCTACTCTTCATATTCTATTCCTACATTTAATTTGCCCCTTTAGGCATATATAATCCACAGGTTCATGTGACAGATGTGTAATTAGCCTGAATAACTGAGACATACAGACTGTACAGACTAGGACGAAGGAAAACAAAAAGGGTGAGGTAAGGTTTGGATAGAGGCAGGTTAGGTTACAGCTAGAGACGTGATACCCACTAGGTTGGTCAACGATCTGGCACCGACTGCTGAGTAGCCCGGCTTGAGATGGGTTGATTGGAGATGCCAGGCAGGTGTGAAATGGGAACACGCCCGGCTCATGGCTGAGACTGGTGAGAGCGCAGTTCGGACGTACCAGGAGAATCCAAGTCAGTGTCAGAGTCAGAGGGCGTGGTAGCTTGACAAAGGCGGGGCTGGCGAGGTGGGGGCGTGACACTGATCCTGTCTAAACTTAAAACAAAAGTGCTTTTAATGTGTGAAGTGAAAGTAGATCTGTTGTACTGGACATTATGACAGAGCCATGACAGGACCAGAGGTCAGGTGTGAGGAGGAGACCGTTTCTAGGGGAAACGGTCTTCATCACCTGCTGCTGTTCCATTTGTAATACACTACGCCAGAGCCTCACAAAGAAAAACAACGATGGCCAACATACCTTCCCTCATCACAGCCGACGGCCATTCTGGAAGGACATGACATCTAAAAACGGCAGCCTACCAATCAACTTCCTCTGAGCAGTGGGAAACCACGTCCATCACATCTACTCTTTAGCCATTCACAGAATTCAAGGTTGAATTATTACACTGATCTTATGCAATAGGGAGGTGCCCTCAATTAAACAGGGTCAATAAAAATGATTCACACATATCTAATACTCCATGGGTCGAAGACAATAGTTACAGTGAGGTTACAGTACTTCACTTCTGATAAGTGACACCAGATAGTAAGCAACTTCAGAGGAGACAGTGAAGTATTTTACAACTCGATATTGGGGCAATTAAACCCTATTGTTTAGGAACAGAAAATCTCTATCAGATTACTGGGCAAAAACTGTTGACAGACACAGTCCTTAAAGTCAGTTAAAGAAGAGCTGTCTCTCTATGGTTCAATTTGTTAACACTATAAGGAGAAATTAATGAGAGGGAATCAGTGAGCATTTGTAATTATTTCATCTGTTCTGGCCGATGTTCAACTTTATAAACTTCTAACGGAGACCCAAAGAACTCAACTGTATTCTCTAACCATTACCTGTGCTGTACATTTAATATGAGTAGGGACATAATGTGTAGAATTTACTAGTTATGTACAATAATAAAAATAATGCATAATGTTGTTTCATTTTATTCCACTACTTTGAATGCACTTCAATTGCATCACACCACAAACTACACAATACAATATAACATGATTGAAGACCCATGATTAATTTGAGGCAGAATAAATATGCATCCCTCACACAGAAAATAACAATAACACAAATTAATTATACCGTAGGGGAAAACTAATTTGCTTGTAATTGAGATCCTCTCCCCCTGCATTCTTACAAATGAGGAGGTACGAGACCTTTCAGATTATGGGGATTTTCAAAAATAGCCCCAGACGATTTGACACACCGTGCATTGTGTAATGGCAGCAGGGGTCTTGGAGCAGGCACAATTTCAAGTAATCTCTCTCTCTCTTGGAGAAAACAACTCTTGTTAATCTACTAGGCCCACATTGGACAACCAGCCGACTATATTACTTTACAGGGATGTGATCAGGAGATTCATTGAATGGTCGGAGAAGAGCTAGCTCCAACTCAACATGAGCGAGACCAAGAAACTGGTGATGGACTTAAGAAGGAACAAGAGGCCTCCAACCCCCATCACCATCCAGGGGAAGAAAGTTGAGATGGTGGGCTCATACAAGTTCCTGGGAGTGCAACTGAACAATAAACTAGACTGGACGGACAACACTGAGGCCCTCTACAGGAAAGGACAGAGCAGACTGTTCTTCCTTAGGAGGCTCAGGTACTTCGATGTGTGTAGCAGGCTGCTGCAGATGTTCTACCAGTGTGTTGTAGTCAGCACACTGTTCTTTGTCGTCGCCTGCTGGGGAGGCAGCATAAAGTCTGGGGAGACAAACAAACTGAACAAATTGGTGAGGAAGGCCAGCTCTGTAATGGGGCAACAACTGGACAGTCTGGAGGCTGTGGTGGAGAGGAGGATGAGGAACAAACTGAAGTCTATTCTGGACAACCCCTCCCATCACCTCTATGACGAGCTGTGGCAGATGGGGAGTACTTTCAGCCACAGGCTCATGTGCTCCAAGTGCAATACGGACCGGTTCAGGTATTCCTTTGTGCCAGCGACAGACTCGATAACAGTGCCTGAGCATTCCTGAGTGTTGTGGAGGTGTGCATGTATGTATGTATGTATGTATGTATGTATGTATGTATGTATGTATGTATGTATGTATGTACTGTATGTATGTATGTATGTATGTATGTATGTATGTATGTACTGTATGTATGTATGTATGTACTGTATGTATGTATGTATGTATGTATGTATGTATGTATGTATGTATGTACGTATCTATATATGTGTATTCCTAGACATATCTATTTATACTGACTGAATGTATGTATGTACATATTCTATTCTATGCTATACTCTACACATGCTGTACAAATGGATGTATACTTTATAGTCCTTGCTCTTCTTCGTTTTATGCTAATTGCAACTATGTATAGTCTGTATCTGCATTTCTAACATTTGCTGTCATTTTTCCACTGCTGAAACGTCAAATCCCCCCCCAGGGGGATCATTAAAGTATCTATCTTCTACTACTGTATGCACATTGGACAACCAGCCGACTAGTACGTACCTTCTGTGAGGAGCTGCTATGTGTTTTCAGGAGCCAGTTCAATTAAATTATTTTTAAAGTTCAATTTGGTTCTGTTCTGTTCAATTCAGCCTCAATAATCCTTGTGGGGCACTTACGGCATTGTCAGAGCTGAGGTAGAGTGGAATGATCCATCTCACATACAAACACACATTACAGGCTGACAAAGTACTTTAGCTGTAGTGTACGGCTGGTCAAGTTGGAACCTTGTAGAGAGATGTGGATTATTAGTGCTCAGAATATTGGTTGGTGATTAACTGATTGAGGCAATCATTCTATGACTTCTAAGCCCAGAGGTTAGAAGTCATAGAAGTCATATGAGTAGCCGTGAAGCTGATGGATCCCCAGTAAAATACCTGGGCTCTGATATAGCACATGACCCTATATATCATACATTTTTAGATTTTCATTTTAGTTATTTAAAAGATGCATTTATCCTAAGTGACTTACAATAAGTACAGTATATTAAAGTATAAGTGAGCTGACTGCACATCCCATTCATCTTCAGTAAAATCTATAAGGACAAGGGACATCAGCTGCAGTCACGGTGCTAGAGAAAGGAATGGGACACCTAGGTCACTCACCTGTTGAGTCATTTCCACATGGTAAGAGAGGGTACATTTTCTGTCTCTGACTCAGTCGCTGACTTAGTGGTTGGTGGTTTAGTCAAGCTACAAAAGGGCTGGGCTTGGAGACGTGTACACAGGGTGGATATGGGTGTGGCCATCTGATAAACTTTCTCACTTCCCATCCTGTGAATGAATGTTTTTTGAATAATGCACCGATAAAAAGAAGTGATAATTGTAGGGAATTCTGGCGGGTCTGAGCCACTCTGCACGGGAGCGAACTCCTGTAATGTTCTTTGCACTTTTCTACAAAAACAGTGTCACATGCCTTTCAATAGGAGGGCCAGAGAGAGAGGTTTTGTGTATTTATAGAAGAGAGACTCATTTTGCGAGGAAAAGGACTTCAGAAGGACTTCCAATACTATTCATATTCATCTTTTGCATGTGGATCTCTGATTCAATGATAAAAACAGATTTATAAAGTAGCCAAAATTAGATCACAATTGGTCACATTACGTCACACATCAAGTGGCACAAAATATACCTTGATTTAGATACAGTAGGCTTATACATTAACAAAATATATAATATTATAAATACAATAAGTGGCACATTACATGTGTAATAAAAGTCTACAGGTGTGTGTGGTTCATTCATTTGATGTTGCATCATGTCATAGAGTCTGGGTTGCTGTAGGAAAGCCTCCAGCTGTCAAAAAGATTCTGACAATAAAGAGTTATTGATCACTGAGGCACAGGAGGCAAATGGACCGTAGTATAGGTATATATCAGAAGTCAATTAGTAGTACAGGTATACACTATACGTTAATAAGCAGTAGGCCTATATACATCGGAAGCTAATTAGCAGTATAGGTATACATCAGAAGCTAATTTGTAATAAGTTAATTAGTGTAGGTATACGTCAGAAGCTAATTAGTAAAAATCCGAAGTTAATTAGCAGTATAGGCATAAATCATGAGTTAGTTCATTTACTGAGCTATAAAAGAAAAGAAAGAGCACTTGAGGATCAGCCTTGGCTGACTTATTGTCTGAACAGTAGTGAACAGCAAGTGTTCTTGTTTGTTGGCGTAAAGCGTTGGCCTGCAATATATTGCCTTGTTGGTTGAACGAATACCTTTAATTTATATTCTATGTGAAATTATGACATATCAATATGTCAAATAATGTGATCGATGCATAACTGTTTTTGTGTGACACAACTGCCATACAGTGTAATCAGCAATTGAACATGGGTGATACAATGTAGCCCTCAATTTATATCGTGGCCGGTGGCGGGAATTGAAAGGGTGCTCACACTTTAGGCATCAATAAACCAACGAATTGCAATTATTTGAATCGCGCACGCAGACCAAAATGTTTCATCTACATACAATTACATTTACTATGAACTGACAAAAGATTGAATATATAAGTAGCCTAAAGCAAAAAGACAGACACGCGTTTCAGATCAGTATCTGGATCTATAGCGAATATTTTATTCATCCGCCACTCAGCTCAAATGCAATGAAGACCAGCCTAACAACGACTGCGCGGAGTGATCGAATAAGGACTACACCCAACCACTGACCGGTTGCAGTGGCTTCTCTTCGCTGCCCATACCCAGAAGAAAGCGGGGACGTGCCGGAGCTGGGAAATCGTTGGAGACTTCAGAATCACCCACAATACAGCTTGAACAAACCTCAGTGCTTATTGAGAACCTGTGATATACGTTAACCATATATTTCCACCTTTGAACTAACGCAAGTATGTCCTGGCAAGGCTACGTGGACAACCTGATGGCCGATGGCAGCTGCCAGGACTCCGCCATTGTTGGGTACACGGACGCTAAATACGTCTGGGCATCGTTTCCCGGTGGTACTTTTAGCAACATATCGGTAAGTATATTACTTACATGACAATCGTTTCATTTGTCTGAGTGGATTATTTAGATTTATGTTGCCGGTTATTTTTCCTGGGAATTAGGCCTTGCCGAACTCGGACGCCACAGCAGCAGACTGAATGGATCCCGTTAACGTTAGCTCGGAGAGCTTGCTCGCTTGGTACACATGGTTAAATGCTGGTCACACAGGCAGCAAATACAGTATTTTTTTATACAGTTTTGGCGATGAATCGACTCGGAATAGCTACAGTCGTTATATGCGGTGTTGTGTTTATAATTTAGATCGCCTCGCAATTTTCACTTGAGTTGGTGAAACATTTTGAGCAGCTAGGGGCGAAAGCCACCGAGCTCCTATATTGTGTGCATGGAGTCTCTCGGACAGAACATTCCGTTAGAAATGGATGTTCATTGGATACTTATACGAGTCAATAAAACTGCCGGCAATGCGGGGTTTAGGAGGTTTGTTAATGCATTTTATCTGGCCAGCCATCCAGATTCGATAAGTATCCAACATAGGTGCCTCATAGCCCTGTATATAACATTCTGACATGGCTTTGTACACTTCGTTGTATTCGTAGTTGCATAGGTGAATCAGACCGTTGCTTGCCACCCCTTATTTCCCAAGATGGCGCACCCACTCCCTATTTCATTAATCTATGTTTGAGTATTCCGATATTTTAGCACATTTTTGCGCAAACTCGTAGTAATTGAGGTTTACTTGATTAAGATACACCAATATTGATTCTCAAGTCAAATGTATATTTGTAGCCACATCAGTAGGCTACCGATGGTCCCGGGTCCTCCATTTTGTTAGCTAACGTTAGTAAATATGAAAAGCAGCTGTTAAATGGTCGAGCTTTGGCTCTTTGTGCAAAATCTAGTTTTTATGTATGTTCTAGGCTGTCGTTTTGCGTGTGCAGCACCGTCTATAACTGTCAGGCCCACACTGCCTTAGAATACCACATGCTAACCAACAAGCACGTTAGATCGTCGGATAGCTAACTTGGTTAGCTAAAGGCTAACTAGCATAACCATAGCTAATTGACCAGATAACACGAATGACACACCGGGGCTTATATATATAATGATTTGCTGGCACCGAAAAGCAGGCCAATGCACGTGCGCATGTACCTGTACAGGTAACGTTAACGTTACTGTCTTTGCTACCATTCATGATCACGCTAACGTTACACTGAGGGCGTTTTGACGCGCTGGGTTCTAGGGAGTCCCACGAGGAGGCCGGCTAACAACATTAGCTAGCTAACGTTAGGACTTGTGTAATGTACTATGATTGGATTCTTCAATTGAAACCAGCCGTTCTTGGCATGCGAAGCCGAGCGCATATTTGGAAATGTGGCACAATATTGGCAGTGAACTCTTTTTGACGACATACGCGGCGACGAGACGAAGCCAGCTGAAATGGGCCAGTCGGATTCATGAGCTCACAAAATTCCTTTCTTTGATTTCCCATTTTTCCGGAAGGAAAGGAAAGGGGCTTGTATGACTGTGCAGTTCTGTATAAGGGCGACGCCTTTTTATTCTCAGTCCTGTTTGTTGAATCTGACTGAATTACCCTTTGCTTTCCGTGATCAAATTGCAAGGGCATGAATCAGATTGTATGCTCGGATCTGAACTGGCATAGTCCCAGGCTAAGCAATTTGCTGTTGAGCAGACTATACTGAGGTGTGAGAACATGACAGTAGAGCTCAATATTATTAGCAGAGTTGAATATTAAGTCACATCATTGTTAACATCAGGCATGAAAACATAGCCTACATTTAGACATGTTTGTTGTATTTTTATGGGACAGTGATTGATTAGAGATATGGTCAGGTCACGCAATATTTGTGTTATCACAACAGTGAAGTTTGTGATGTCAAATCTCACCTATTTGTTTATCATCTGGCATTAGTCATTTTCCTTTTACATTCAGAAGGAATAATAGACCATTGAAATGGAATGCTCGCAGTGGTGATATACTGAGTACCTCAGTGGTGATGATATTAAAAGTATTTCCCATTAATGTATTTCAAGAGCACCTACATTTAACTGTCAAATAATTCAGCTGAATATCCATTCTCTGAGGTGGTTGTCTTCCTGTCCGTCAGCCACTACTCCTATCTTATCTGTGTCACCATGAACTTTCACCTTGCCTTTGAACACTTGCACTGCCAAATGTATGCTATGATCGGTTCAGTGACACTCCCTCAATTCCGCAGATTGAAGAAATTGACACCTTAGTAGGAAAGGACCGGGAGGCCTTTTTCACCAGCGGGATGACCCTAGGCCAAAAGAAGTGCTCTGTCATCAGAGACAGCCTCCAGATCGAAGGCGACTGGACGATGGACATCAGGACAAAGAGTCAAGGAGGAGAGCCAACATACAACGTTTCCGTAGGCAGAGCCGGCAGAGGTAACATCCCGTCTCTCTCCTCGTTGCATTTAATAGCGCATAGATTAGTTTTGCTGTATATAATAGTAGTGCATGGACAGTGTATTTATATTCACCTTTCCTCAATATATGATATTTAGTAAGTAAGTAAACAATCTTAATATTAGTTATGTTTGAGATTAAACATTTGAACCACAACCATCATCTGAAGGCCCATAATATGCATGGAAAGATTATTTATTAACTTTAATATAAACAGGCATTTTGGCTCTTAAATCAGGCATGAATGTAACTAAGGAAAGATATGCTGTAATTTCCCCCCAGGGATCAATAAATTAGTACCTACTTACCTGCTTCAGTCTGCCAGACGAAGGGAGCCAATTAAGTGTAAAACTCATTTAATTGAGGGTAATAGTTTCACTTAAAGCAATACATGGCGTTTTCTCGGAACTGCGCCCCCACAGGCTCTGTAAGTGCACTGTCGTAACTTTATCAGATTGTCTTTTTCTGGCTTCCTCTGTGATGTTTCGCTTCGGTTTTCTCACCACCACCATGATATCATTGAGCTAATAAACGCATGATATCCATAGACGCCGGAATAGTTGGCTACTACTGTGTTGTTTAAGCACAATGTTGCACATGCGCACTTTGACTGAATGCTGCGTCCCGGGGGCGCGAGTTTTGAAAGGTAATAATTGTCACCGTCTTATCTTTCTGAATAGACTGTTTGGAAGATTCAGCTTACTTTTAGTAAATCTAATTGGAGAATTAGCACCAGACATGTTTGTAAAGGTCAAAATATTGCGATGTATTGCTTTAAGACCGAATGCACGTACACGTGATGAATAACTTTTACCCAACTAAATTATCCACTAAACTCATACTGGAGCAGCCAATGGAAGGAAACGAATCAGAATAACAAGTTGCCTGTGAGTTGTGCCATGTTCATCTTGCCTGTATGGTCCCCGTTCTCCCACACCCCCAGGCAGCTGTAGATCCATGACTGCCTGTTCTACATGTGGGAGATAATGTCACATGGCAAGCTGGCTTTCTTCTCTCAACTGAACAAATTTCTCCACTCTTTCCAGTGATGGAATAGAATCCCCCTGAGCTGCATGTTTATTCCTTTCTCCTTACTTAATGCACACTTTCCCCGATCACCAATTTTGTCTATTCTCTTGCACACTGTCAGGTGATTTGTCTCTGTCAATTTAAGACTCCTTAGTGGCACACTAGGATTTCACATGTATTGAGGAGAGGTACCACAGGCATGCTGTATCTGCATGTGTAGTTGCATTAGTTTGGGTAATGATAAGCATTCACTTTCCTATTCCTCCCTGCTGCTGGCATGCTATGTGTGTCTATATATATATCTAAGAGTACAGAAGTCAACCCATTTAATGAACTGCCCACATTACTAAAAGTGTAGTAGAGTTTTACATTGCTGATAAATACAGTGTTAATACCCTATTGTAAGATTTAGGTGACTGATAAGTGGAAGTTGTAATCTTGATAAGAATGGGGCGTAAACGCTTCACTTCCTGATCCAGGGAAGTGCTGGGCTATAGATTATGGTTTTAACACTGAATGTGTACTTTTATTTAGCTATAGAAACAGCCTTATTGGATTCTTCACCGCCACCATTTTGTTGCTATAGTGATAACTGTGCACATCCTCCTCCCCGTGTCTTAAGACCAGCAACTTTGATAAGAAAATGAATGCTTGTTGTCTGTAGTGTGCAGCCGCTGGTGTGCCTCTTGTCTTCCTTCATACTAAACGTTACTGTCTTCCTGGTCGTTTTGGAATCTCACCTTTTCTTTAACCTTTACAAATGGTCTCCTAACTTCACAACTTCTCTGAATTTCCCTTTCTGTCTCTTTTCTTTCAGTCTTGGTTCTTGTAATGGGCAAAGAAGGGGTCCATGGAGGCGGTTTGAATAAGAAGGCATACTCAATGGCAAAATACTTGAGGGATTCAGGGTTCTAGTTTAGTCTCGACTTGGCCTATGTGTTGTAGTTGAGGGAGAGGAGTAAGAAAAAAAAGTTAAAAAATACAAATAAAAAAGGAAAACACAAAAAACACAAAACTCTTTAAAAATACAAAACAAAAATTGCTGTCAAAAGATTTTCCCTTTCAAGCAGTCCCATTGAAATAAAATCCTGGAAGTGTTACTACTTACTAGCAGTGCAGGGTCCTGTGGGTTATAGGCCCCTGACTTCAACAAATGTAGCCCCGTGTTTAGCGGAGGGGGAAAAAAAGTAATCTCTTTTTTTCTGCTCCGCCACTATGTTCATTTCTGTTCTTGTTTTTTTTTTTTTTCTTGTGTGTACTCCAGCATTGGTTTTAGTCATGGGAAAGGAAGGTGTCCACGGAGGGCAGCTCAACAAGAAAGCGTTTCACATGGCTGATTACCTGAGGAGGTCTGGATACTAAAGCAGCCTCTACCCGGCCACCTAGCAGATCACCCATACCACCCTGTTGCGTTTCACAGTACTTCCAGTTCTATAGTTGGTAGTTGCTTTTTTTTCTTCTCTTCACCCCCTCCTCCCTCCTACCTTCCCTCCCTCTATTTTTTGTTCCCCTTTTTGTGTTATCTCCCCTTTTTCCCTCTTATCCTTCAACAGTCATCTTTATGCATTCACACTGTTCTCTTATCCCATTCTAGCACTACTGTTGCACCATAGTTAAAGATGAGCATGTTGTTAACAGGACATTGTGACAAACCTGTACTTATGAAAGACCTACACCATTCAGGCCAAACGCTCAATGTAAAAACTCTAAATAAAGTGAAGGAAACCTAATCTTTTTTGTTTTGAAGGACAGATTTCATATGGTGGTGTCCAGTAGTTTAATACCCCCCCCCCCCCCCCCCCCCAAGTGGCCGATGCCTTTTGGAGCACTTGAGCGGTAAACCAAGCTCATATTGTCTTCCTCATGTCTAGGAGGGGAAACTGCATGCATGTCTTAAAGCTACTTTCATTCCCCCGGCCCCGTCCGTGTTCCTAATAACTCCTGCCCGTTCCTAGTCACTCCTGCCAAATATCTATACCTCCCCCTCCTTCTCCTCCATCCTGTTTGTCCATAGTAGCAGACACTCCAGTACACAGGAGACCCAAGCCACCTCCATTAACCAACCACTACACCCGGGTCCCTCCGGTCCCTCCCTCCCTCCCTCCTCAACCACACTACTTTGTTTGTACTGAATGATGACTTGGGGGGTGGGGGGGCGGGGGTGGGTGTATGCTTGGATGCAGTTCTGACAGGCTAGCTGTTTTGGGTATTGATTTTTGAGTCTAATGGCAAAAGAAACCCAGCGATGTTCAGATGATGTAGGTAGAATCTCCTCCCACGCCCTCTTCATGACCTCGCTGACTACGTGAACCCCATGGACATTCCATCGTTACAATGGCTCAGGCACTTAAACTATTGTTTGCCAGCTCCTGTAATATATATATTTTTTATTTTTTATTTTTGGAATAGGCTGCCATTTTGGACAGTAGATATTATCCCAACAACCATCTGGAGTGTGTCCAGTTTGTTCTTTTTTTTCTTTTCTTTTTTTTCATAGGACCAATTTTAGTCACACTTTGGGTATTTATACAATTGCTCTAAATCATTGTGAAGGATGACTGCTAGCCTCATGTTTCTGCAGAAGCAAAAACGCTAACATAAAAAACACTATCACATGACAACAGTTAAAAAGCTATGGGGAAGAGCAGGGGAGGGTTTGGGTGTTAGGACATTGAAGTCTCCTTATGTCAACTTTTTTGCATTTTTTAAAACTGAATTACTGCATTTGTAAACCCATGCTGTGTAAAGAAACAAAACTGTGGAATAAATTGCCTTGTTCTCTAGTCATCACCTAAGACATGGTTATCAAACTGTCTGTTCAAGCTCGGTACTTAATGTAATGTCCAATTGGAAAGAACTTCAAAAAGATTAAGTAGAAATTACACTCAATTATAACGGGAGATGGGATTGGTTGGAATAAGAACACTTTGGTTGTCTTGTGGAAACGTAATATACAAAACCTGTGTATCCTGTGCCATAATGTAGACAGAAATATGTTGCTAGTGTAAAATGGTTTTTACCCGGTGCCCCGTAAGGAGTCATTTCATTGGCACTTTCTAGGGATGTTTTAGCATCAGTTCCGATGTTCAGGCCTTGTGGGATGTGTACTGATTAAAATCTTGTTTGCTGATTTTTCTGTTCATTTCTTTCCCCACGCCTCTTTTCTTACACCTGAGAGAGTCTCTTTAACACATCTGATTTCATATGCATAAACCAAGAATTGCCATACATTGATTTTATCACCTTGTTTACAGACAGATCAAATAAATTTATTCCAACCAGATCATTTTTCTGTATGTGCTTATTTTAGACACTTGTTGCTCTTGTTCCGCATGTAGGAAATGTACCCAAGTTAGCGTTTAGAATTAGACAGAAATTGGTCAGGAGGTTGGTGCTTCACTGGCCTGGGGCATAATTCTTTGACAGGAATGCCCTTTGTTAAACTGAAAATACATGGGGAAATGTCCACACCAAATATGGCTGAATAAGGGTAATTGTGACCAGTTACACTTTTATACAAATGGTGTAAGTTTCCTTCCATCCCTATATTAAGTTTCACAGTGTGTAATCAATTACCTATAGGAAATATTTCCAGGTACAATTTGCTCAGGTTGTTTGGCTGCCTGCATGTGTGGAGACAAGACTGCGTTAATAAATCACCATGATGTCATGGGTGTTGCCTTTACCTAGTGTGATCAGAGGCAAGTACTAAAATCCCTTTTCAGTCCAAGCTACAGGTAGATTTTGATTCATAGCTCCCTGAAAGGTTGTGTCAGTGCATGTCTTGGTCTGTCAAAGTTCTTTGTGAAGAATACTCATTAAATCATCCTAGCTGGAAACCATGAGAAACACGGAACGAGATGGAAGGCATCAGTTTTCTGTAGACGAAGAAAACGCTGTTTATTGAAGTGAAATTAGATAGAATACAGACATGGGTATTGAGTAAGCATTTACAACAGGACAATACATCAACTGAAAAAGAAAGGCAACAGGACTTATCAACAGAACAGTTCAAGCCATCTGTAGAACTTACTAACAGTATTAAAGTGATATGCAGCAGACCAAATACATCATGGACCTATCCACCAATGATGTCTCAGATCTCAGGGATGTGTTCACTGATTGGCCTTGAGTAGCCAAATGAGGCTCTTCATAACATCATGTAGACACAGGTACTATCGGAATAGAAAACTGCCTCTGCCTCTTGCGTCACAGATGTCCGCTGTGATGATACCCGTGACAGTGTGGATAAACACCGTACGTTTGGCAGAAAGAAGTTCCGGAGCCGGTTTTTGCCGTTTCATCTGTGAATATCAATGTCACAGATCATCCACAGCAAGATCACACACCGAGAAGAGCGACTGGCCCCTGGATCGCACGGTTGAAACAAATTGGCGAAACCCAAGTCCTGTGGTCTTTTAAGTTCTCTAGGCCTATATTCACATGGAAAATGTCGATTAAAATTTGACACAAAAATATGCTGCATAGTGCTTAGATCTTCCTCCTATGCAGCAGAAGTTTATTTACATTTGGACTTTATTTTTTTATTTTGCTTCCCCAACTTCTGATACAGATAGTGCAGGCTACAAAAGAATCGAAGATGTGATGTATGGTGATCTATACAGTTTATATACACAATAATGCTCTCACTCTCAGTTGTGTCAAAGCATGCGCTCAGGCACAGGACCAATGAAGCTTCCTCTCCCAGTGACAAGTGTTGGATACTGAAATCTGCGCCATTAGGCTCCAAAACACGATGACTCACATTTTCTCTGTCTTCTAGACTTACACTCAGCCCGCACCCCCACCCCCTTTCAATCAGGTTGGGGGGAAAAAATAATTGTGTTTTGCATACTAGGAGGAGGAGAGGAGGAGACAAAATATACTTTATTAAGCGGTGCCATGAAATGTAAAAAGAAACACCCATATTTATAGGCCATGCCCCTGACATGAGTCTCTGATGCTTTGAGCCCGTGAGTGGGTAAAGGGAGGGGGGAGGCGGGGCCTTGCAACCTGTCAGTCTAAACATCCAATCAAATCAGACGTGGGGTGTCATGGTTGTTGGAGCTTGGCTGCTGCAGCTGCACCACCACCGTCTCCACGGTCACCTCCTCCTCACTGTCGTCGCTGGTGTCCAGCCCGTCCTCGTACTCGGAGGACTCCTGCTCGGGGTCTGAGCGCGACGCGCCCGACATGGTGCCGAAGGAGTGGGCGCTGGTGGAGGCCAGGGAGCGCAGCAGGGGGGTGCTCTCAGACACCTCTTCGTTCTCCTCCAGGCCGCTCTCGCCATCCTCCGACTCGGAGTCCGAGTCGCCCTGCGAAGGCACCACCTTCTGTTTGCACACGGGACACGTCTTCTTGGTCTTGGTCAGCCAGGGGTCCACACACTTGCTGTGGTAGGCTACAGGGAAAGAGAGGAAGCCAGGAAGGTCAGGAGCTCACAGTCAAACAGTCAACCTGTAGGTTAAAGGTGCCGTCTGCAGTTTGGCTCAGAAGCACTTTTTGTATATTTTGGGGATTTCTCGTTACATCCCGACAGCAATCAATACATAAAGTGCTCTATAAATGAAATAAATCCTTAATCCGTTGACAGTCGCAGGACTGTAACAAGTGCGTCCAATCATATTGAGTTGCCAACTTGAAATGTTTGGATGTCCTACCAGCCTGTCAACCTGCCTAGCGAGTGTCATTTGTTTTCTCCAAGTTGGAGGGAGGCCTGAAGGGAGGAGCAGGGATTTTGTCGGTACTATTTTTCTAAATCTTTTAAAAAGTTTACAAAGTCTAACAAGAAATCACAAACTACATACTGCACCTTTAATAGGTGTCCTTGACACTTCCTCACTCTTGTGTAAGTCAAAGGGTTGTAAATCAAAGTACAAAAGCAAGGTAATCTAGAACAGGGAGGGGATGTTATCTACTGAATGAGGTGGGTTATGACGGTGGATTTAGACCATTCCTTTGCAAAAACTGGGACAGGGAGGTCAGGAAATGGTAAACAGCAAAAAATGCATAGATTGCATTGTATAGCTACTCACACTATAAAAGGCAACCCTGCATTTCAACTCTAGGATTTATCCTTAATTGCCTTGCAAAGAGGGGATTGTGAATATTTATTCTGTGGTGGTAAATGTCTGTCACATCACTGGCAGTTCAGGCTGCTAAGGTAACAAATGACTAATACACTGACATTAACATTTTTCTCAATTGGTTTTGTTTTGTGGCTACGGTGAATTTGTGCGTGAAATACAAATAGCTCCAGACAACATTGAAAATGTAAATTGGACTTCTGAGAAGTCATTTTTTAATTGGGGTTGAGTCAGTCAACATGTTGCTAGAGACGCACTTTCCATGTTGTCGAGTTGCTGTCTAAAACGTCAAAGGTCTCCCATTTTGTAATGTCACAAAAGCAGAGCAGTGCTGGGATGTCCGGGAATTAGAGCACAGCTCTAAGAACACGTGGCACACACCGGCAGCGCCATCGCGTTAGACGCAGCAAAGTGAAGCGGTGCCAACGGGTTGATTCCTCTGATGATGCAGGTGGACATGGTTCCAGGAACAGCGCGGGGTGTCTCCCGCTGAGACATCACATGGACCGGCAGGGTTGTTCTACTGAGGTTAGTACTGTGTCGTTACAGCGTGCTAAGACAACTACTATGGCATTATTACATGGTGAACGAAACCGTACTACACCTGCACTCAATATAGGAAGTGTTTATGATGACTGGCGCAGAGGGGTTGTAGATGCGGGGGCAAAAATAAGGGAGGTGCTCTGCAGAGGGTACTGGGGGGGGGGGGGGGGGATTGGGGAGGACAGAGGTACACGAGATGACAAGTCTCACCGTGAGAGCATGGCAGGACCCTGAGCTTGTCCCCTTCCTCATAATCATCCAGGCAGATGGCACACACGTCGTAGGCATCCCCTAGGTCAAAAGAGACATGAAGATCATTAGCCGTGCTAAGCTTGTACCATGCTGTACAGAAAATGAATTTCAAAACGTTATATTACTCTATTTCAGCAATTGACTGATTGCAGCCCCACAAATCAAAGTTCTAAAAGTTGACATTCTCTGAGGTTTCCTTAAGATGACGAGTCCACACACAGCTCACTTCCTTGCATTGATCTCAGACCTAGCTAGATCTTTTTCACTCTTTCCAAAATACCCCTTCCTCCCAGACATCCCCACCAGGTAGGGTGGCTGCCAAAAAAGCCCCAGCTGCATTTCCTTTTTCAGTCCTGACATTCTGGAGCTGGAGCTGGGGCGGGCTGACGGGGGGAGGGGGGGACACACACAAAAACACGCAGGGTCCTCTCTCAAAGCGGAGGAATTTCAGAATGCACTCCCTTATAAATTCCACAGCATTCCTCTCCCTTCCCCTGCTATACCGCTGGAGGAGGAGGAGGAGGAGATGGCAGAGCAGGGCCTGTGGGCTGACCGGTCGGTGTGTTTATCTAAGCTCTAAATGAGCATGTTTTCTTCCCTGCTTGGCTCCTCAGTACCAGTGCCAGGGCCGCATGTGACCGTATAAGGATGGGGAGTCACAACCCCCCCCCCCCCCCACCCCACCCCCTCACACACACCAACACCCCACCCCCTTCTTCTCTCGCACTGGACGTCAGCAGCTCGTACAAACTCTTTTTTTCCCCCTCCTTCTCTGAACTTCCCTCTCTGTCTCTCGCTCACACTTCTGTCTCTCTCCATATCGGTCTTTCTCTTCTTGGACCTCTCGTTGGGTTGTCTCGCTGTTCCCTCTGTAGCTGGATCTCTCTCTCTCTCACTCTCTCTCTCTCTGTCTGCCCTTAAAGCCACGGACTCGGGAGAGCGAACTCAGGAAATGCTGTACTGTGGCACCGGGCTATTCTGAGACGCTGAACGCCGAGGAGGGAAAAACAGGGAGCCGAACACCACAAAACCGAGGGGTGTGTGTGCTGCTAACAGGCTACATGCTGCATTAGCTTTAGTCACAATGCACCTATACGCCAATTACCCGAGACAAGTCTTCCTATCTTAATTTCTGACACACTATGGCGAGACCCATAAATCCATCCTTTCTAAACAATTCAGAGCATGTCAAGTGAGTGTTGGTCCATACGAAGCAGAGTATCGGCTGAGTGTAATTCGTGGTCGTGCTCTAGTCCACCTCTCTCACGAAAGGGATCACACCGCTGATCAAAGGACCTGAGGTGGGCTTTCTGGAAAACTTAGCAGGCCCAAGTTACTAATGCAATAGCTATGCATATACCATATGTGAACATAAAGGGGAACTCTGAACATTTCCAGGACCATGTCTGAGTAGAGTAGGGCAAAGCATGATTCCCAGTACATTATGAAACCTTGTCCAACAACCAGCTCTAGGTAGTTTATATTATTTCTAGAAAATAGAGCAGCCCATTTAGGCTATTAGCTATTTAGATTAGGTGGATCAGGCTTTATTTGTGATTTCTTTAGTAACCTAGTTGTAATACTGGCCTGTGACATCACAGAATCGCAGTTGGGGTCCATTAGCTCAAAAGCAAATAAAAAAAAAAAGCCAGCCCTCCATTTTGCTCGTCAGCATTCCTGGATCTCAGGAGGGATCTCACTACCCCACTGAACTCGTCCAATGTGTGTGTGTGTGTGTGTACGTGCACGTGAGTGACAGAGAGAGTGAAAGGCATTTGCACAGCTACCTACAGCTCGAGCCAGCAAGACCGTGGCAACTGGCAGAGAAGCCAGTATTCTGTGACTAGAGAGAGAGAGCTCCTTGTGTCACCATCCTCGTGTCTCACACATAACAGTGTCTGAGCCACTGCAGCTGCTTTGTCTGAGTGAGTGTGCCTGTGTGTGTGTGTGTGTGTGTGTGTGTGTGTGTGTGTGTGTGTGTGTGTGTGTGTGTGCATACTCAGCACTCGGCCAGAGGGCTGGGACAGAGGGGAGGAGCAGAGTGACTCATCATGGGCCAGTCCTCCAACCACGGCACCCCAGGGAGAGACCTGAGCCTGGAGGCCAGGGGTCAGAGGGAGAGCCCGGCCTCTCACACACTGAGCACCAGGGCACCAGTTCGGGCTGAGCAGCTTTTCGAGAACTTGAGAGGAAAAAAGAGAGACTGAGGAAATTATCTCCCTTTTTTTCTCTGATCGCCCGTCTGTCTGTTCCTCCCCCGGCCTCGCTCTCTTCTGCCAGATCTGAGGTTTTAGTTTGTGATCACCGTCTGCTGGTGAAACCACACACACACAGCTGGGCCTCTCTGCCTGAATCACAACCAGAGACCATAGCTAAAATGCACACTCATTGCTTAATAGGCAGCTAGCTGGATGATGCAAGGGCTAGCAACAAGAGTTAAGGGCTAGTCATAACGGCCTAGGCCATGTCTGCCTTTCCCAGCTCTAGAATGCTAGGTCAATATTTTAGTGACAACATTAAAGTGATGTCCTACAGTCAGGCCAGTATTACAAATACCAACACGGAGGTCTTATTGCACATCAATCAATTCAGACTGCTGTTAACTAATGACACTGGTATTGTATTGTGCCCTTAACCCACAGCTATTGTAGACTATTGAGACACCCTTTGTGATCTTGTATGTATTCTGCCTGTGGGGACTCATCTTCAGACATGCATCCTCCCACACCCACCTCTTAGGAGAGCTCTCTCCACTGCCAAATTCCTCATTAGCACTGTAGGCCAGCAGTGAGACAGACTGCCAGTCAGTAGGGCACATAGCCAACGCAGCAGTACAAGGGTGGCTAATCAGATAGCATCTCCACCATGTCACCCCCCCACCCCAAACGTCTTTAGAGGGAACTAATGCTTGCTTATTCACACTTGCAGGGGTATAACTGCATTAGTAGACAATTGGGATTGTGCTAATGCAGTGGACCCAGCACTACTACTGGCACGAAAGGCATCGAAGAGGCTAGCAACACTCAAATGCTAGCAGTAGCTTAGCGGTAGCACAATGATGACACATCTAGCCCACAGGGGACACTGGATGCTATCGTGAACGGAGGTTGACTCTAATGGACTCTGACAATCCGGCACTTGTGGGAGGTGAGTATTAATCGTTGTGGCGTGTGATTCCTGTTGTCACTTTACAGTGAAAACTAGCTGATAACGGGTGCCCTTAGTGTTGGTGACACACAAGCATTAGTGATGTTAGTGAGACAAAGATTAAGATACAGACTGTGGACCACACAATCAAAACACCGCCATTGCTTCTAGCTACAGACAACATTAACAGAACCCTATACCAACTCTGCATCAGAAATCCCCACCCAGTAGGATCAATTCAAAACCCTAGTGACTGAACTCAGCATCAGTTTTAGCTGAGGAAGGCACCCGTTAGGAACCGTTCCCACACACAGCGACCCTCTGGGTACGCTTGTCAGGCACCCTGCCCAAAACATCAGGACGGGAGTGAGAGAGAGAGAGAGCTGGAAGAGTGAGGTCATGGAAGAAGCTGCAGCAGAAGACGAGTCTCAGAAGCACTGTGTGTGTGTGTGTGTGTGTGTGTGTGTGTGTGTTTGTGTGTGTGTGTGTGTGTGAGCGCTCGCACCACTGTGGTGCTGCAGACATCTAAAAATATTCCCAGCTCCAGAATGTGAGTGTGTAAAAGGAATAAAAGCCTGTGCATTCGTGTCAGCACCACACACTGTTAACAATGGACGGCAGTGGTCTGCTGAGTGATTTATATGCAGCACCATGATTCTGGGTTGTCATCACTCCCACGAAGAGAGATAAACGGACAGGCTGTAGGTTCCTGCCACCGACAAGTGGAAGTCTGGGATGCCATTCCATCCAGGAAAGCCAATGCCAGCTTTACCCTGCGTTAACCTTCGATTTTGACTTGGTGCCAGATCGAGTTGGCAGACCTCCTTCGCCCTCCTGGGATCACCTGGTTCAGGTTGGCATACTAGTGCTTCATCAGGCAGAGTCAGACAATAGATACGGTGATGATATACCCTTGAGAAAAACAGCCAAGAAAAGAGCCAATAGTCAATCTCTAAGACATACAAAACACTTCTTCTCAAAGTCTTTGAAACGACGCAATGGTCCTTCAAGTGAAACATGGCCATCCACTCTTGGCCAAGCTAGCATAGCTCCACAGTACAAGGCTCAAAAGGTGTTTGGGTAGAGCTTTGGTGTTCTCGATTTGTGTGTCCCGAAACAGTCTGACAGAGCGAAGAGGAACACAGCGATGCACTGCCAGCAAGGAAGCGGTTTCCTGGACATCTGAACTCCCTTCACCGCTCAGTTCAGGTAAACCCAGAGGAAACTGTCAAGTCAGAGGAGCTGGGGCACGCACGCATGGCACAGTCTCTCACAGCATGGTCTGACACACAGCCCATTCATCACACTGCTCTGTCTTCAGTGTGAGCGTGCTGTCTACAGAGCACGTGCATCAGCTATTGCCGGCTAAGAGGGAGGAGTCCCACCATAAACCCCCCCAATTACCAGCTCTGTGAGGAGGCTACTTAATATTCGCCACCCAGACACCCCAGCCCAAAGCTCCTCGGTGTTCCCAGCACAGCAGACTTTAATCAGGGGCTTCCCACTAGAAACTGGAAGGGGCTTTTAAAACGTGTTCACACAGCACTCAGGACAGATGGGTGGGCAGGTGTGAGCTACACCAACCTCTGACAAGGCATGAAAAAACATTTGAATTTGAATTGCAAAATTCATGCTACAGTCTAAGGTTGCAATCACACCAGAAAGTCCGAACCAATGGACCAGACCAAATGAGTGAAGTTGCAACATTGTTGCAGTTTTTTTTTGGTCAGGTTCGCGTTACACGGTCATTTGTGTAATCGAACCAACACATGTAAACAAATGTCATGCGGTCGTACAGGTTGCTCATCTATTGGCTAGAAAAATTACGAGGGAAAAAATTATGAGGGAAAATCCCTATCATTAACCGCATGTAATTAGAGCAATCACTGTTACAATGGAGCTGCAACAGCGCATTGCATTTGCCATACTGGCGCTACTTGTGATTATTTGGTGCTCTGACCAAATAACAACGGCGACCCAATATGAGCATGACAGAATCTGGACGCGTGTAAACAATGAAGGTGCGCTGCTTTTTTCAATACAAAGGAGTCGTAGGAGTTGGTACCGACGCAGAATACGGGACCTGATGGATGCCGACGAGACCTTATCCATGTACCTATCACATAGGAGACATGCTCTTTGTTTTGGTCCTACGGATAGTTTGATGCACGTTCACACCAAAAGCGAACCGAAGCATGGTCCCTTTTGAAGCGGACAGAGTCCTTGCTTTTTAGGCGGACCATGGTTCGGTTATTTGATCTGGGGGCCGAGTTCGAATACGCGTTCACACCTCTCCAAACGAAGCGGAGCAAACATTTTTGGTCCGATAGTCCGATTCCAATCAGATCATATGTGTAGGTGTGAACACACCCTTAATGACCTTTGTGTCAAGAGAGGGGTAGAAGCAAGAGACACAAAATGGAAACCTTCTGAGGTCCAAGACTTTCAACTTCAAACTGAGTTCTCAACTTGAACTGAAAAGTTCAACTGGCTTGGAGTAACCAGGCCAGGTCCAGCCTGGCATATGTGCATGGCTGGCTTGTTTCTGTTCAGGACTGGTAGAACGGAAGCTAGTCATGCCACTGAAAAAGCTGTGAATTTAAATGACATGAAATTATGTCTGATAAATTAAGATAGGTCTTGTCGCCTGGACACATCAGTTTCAATGCTTCCAATACTAATCCAGCACAACAAGTGCAGGATAGCCAGTTAGCTCATGAGCTCACGACAACTAGCAGCAGCTTCCATAACATAAGTAGCTAAAGCAGTTACAATGATGATTCCTGTAACGTTAGCCATTTTGCTGCAATTGGTTCAACTTCTGTTTCTGGACAAAGGTAAGGGATAAAAAGATTGGAGTGAAAGGATGAACGTGTGGAGGTTTGGGGTATAGTCCCATAAAGTCATCCACCTGGTGGGAGTCCTATGCTCTCACCACTACTTGTGCAGTGGAGAATCGGCAGGTTGGTTTTGGTGTCCTTCTTCCAGTCCCTAGTGTGGGTTGGGGTTAGAATAAGGGTTGGGGTTGGAACAGGATCTGATCTATAAGGCAAAGGGTAAAGGTTGGAGTGAAAGGATGAACATGTGGAGGTTTGGGGTACAGTCCCATAAAATCATCCCCACCGGGGCCTTGAACCCCGATCTCCCACGTGGGAGTCCATTGCTTTCACCCCTGCTCTACTTGTGCAGTGGAGATCGGCAGGTTGATTTTGGTGTCCTCCTTTATTTTGGTGTGCTGGGACTACTGCCTCTTGTGGTGCCAACAGAGAAATGCAGGTCAACATTCAACGGAGGGAGTGAGGGAGTAATAACCGGACAAACGCTATCCTAGGCGCACTGGCTTACAGCCACGCACAAAAAGGAGACCTTTACGATTCCCAATCAGTCAGAGATTGCAGTCAGAGAGCCACAGAATTCCACACGCTCAGCTTTGTGTCTATTCTCAATAGAGAGGAACTTTAATCTGGGGGCTTTGTGGAAAACCAAGCCCACATTAATCCGATTAGCTCATAGGCACCAAGCTCCGGGGGAGGATTGAGATGTCATAGAGCATTCAGAACATTTTGCTGCTGGATAGGTCATACAACCTAGCGAAGAAGAGCTGAAGCCAGAAAAGAGTTCATCTCCCCAAGGTGAAGGTTAGGGACCCAGATGAGGGTCAGCTGATTCTGGATATGCGATTCTGGATGGTTCCAACTGACTGAAGCAGAGGATAAAGAGTGAGTAGATATGGGAGGGAGCGAGCAGACATTACCTCATAAAGTATGGGCCTATGCAATCATGAAGCCCATGATTCCTTATCTGGTTGACACAAAGGAAGGCAAATATACTTTGACACCCTATTTTTTTGAGTTTTTGTTCTCCTATGACACATCCCCTTGCTCACAGATACTCCCTCTGTGGTGGTGACTGTCAGCTCCTATCAAAGTAACTAGCCAGTAGTCCATACATTCAAACCTGGCTGTCCTGACATATGCCTGATAGATATATTCTACTGCATCCCAGTGTTACATTTTGACAGTCTTTTGCCAAAATTGCTGTTTATTTTTAGTCATATTTTAGTCATCTGAATTGTTTTAGTTTTGGTCTAGTTTTAGTTGACTAAATAGCATTTAGATTTTAGTCGACTAACCGGTGATTTAATCGACTAACATCGAATGGGTTTAGCCAAGTGTAATGCATTATTCAACCATTTCTCTAGAATTTAAGTTTATATTTAGTTTAAATTTAAGTCATATATACTCCTGGAGGAAACTGATGGACAAAGCTACTGAATTACATTTCTGTGCGCTTTCCTGACCTGTGCTCAAGTTTTTTCAGTGTGAGCCATGAATTCCACGGAAATCTCATAATTTTGATTGGGATCTCTTCCCGAATAGTTTTTATTAGTTGACAAAAATGTCAATCGATTTCATCATAGTTTTTGTCATCAAAGATTCATTTTTGTTTATTATCGTCTCATGACTAATAGGAAAACCATACAAACCAAATGCACACTAGAAAGGACTCTCGGAGAGTGCATACCTCCGGCCATGAATACGTGCCATCAGCATGTACAGTGACATTAGGGTATTGATACTTAAAGGCGACCAATGTCAAAAAATATACTGGTGGTGCATCACTATTGCAGTTTATGAGCAGCTGGGTTTGACACAGCTGGGGTCAGCTGAACGGGTGCTCTCCGGCTCTGCTCTCTGATGTATCTCAGCTAGTTAGCTAGCTAGCTAGATATGACACTGGCAGGATTGTAGCTACGAGCATAACTAGCTAATTCAAAGCAGCGATCCAAACCCTGTGTCTATGTGACCTTCCCATGTCGAGATATGTCAGTTTTGATCCCCACCATTGACAATGAATGGAGGGAATTTTTCGCTTCAAAAAATGAATGGAGGTCAATGGGCGATCGTGTTTGGGCGGCTCTGTGGCGCCCCCTCTTGGCTCGGAGCCGGTGGAGGACGGTCCAGTGCACTCCAGACTCTCCCCCCTCACCCACCAGTCCTGTCTCTAGTGCCCCCACACAGGGACCGCCCCCTCATTAAAAAGTACTACTAAATCACTATACAAAATCTGTGAGTGTAGTAGTGGCGATGTGGTCACATGTAGAAATGGTGTAGTGAATCTGTATTTTATGTACTACTCATGACCCGAGTTATGTATCAAAATGGTAGCGTTACAAATGGTAATTAAGCAGAGAGTTTTGCTACTTGGTGTTAGTAGTCAAAACACCACTTCTTTACTACACAGACTATTTAAATAGCAATCATGTAGAGGTTTTACTACTTACAGTATAGTGAGCATGTAGTCGCAACACTACAGCAAGACTACACATATTTTAAGTAGTGATCAATAGTGTTCTTTACTATTGGGTATTGTTTATTTTCTGTTGCTCTGCATAAACTTCAACGGGAAACGTTTCTTTATCAACATTGAATGAAAACTAAATAGAGATGTCAACCAGAGCAGTTTCAGCAAAGAAATAAGAGGGCTCAGCACCCAATACAGTTCATCACAAAACTGCCTGTTGTTGGTAAGAATAAGTTCAAATTATTATTTCTCATTGTTGTAAATCCCCACATGTGACTTACAGGTGGCTGTTCTATGCATGTCTTCTTTTTTCATACAGGTCACATGATGGAGAAGTGTGGTTGCAGCAAAAATATGTTCAGGACAAAGCTTTAAAAGGTCCAAAACCCCAAAACAATGTAGAGTGAGTGAGTTGGATGTGATGAGTAGTGATTCAGTAGTATGTTTTAATGAGGGCCGGCCCCGCGATTCAGATCTGCTCCAAAAATGTTATGGGTTCTACCATTAGGGGTGTAGCCCGTGCAACACCGCTCCACAGAGTTTCATGAAAATTGCTCGGGTAGCTTTTGCGTAATCCCGCTGACAAACCAACCAACAAACAAACCAAGCAACCCATGCCAACAAAAAATAATACCTTCCACCCTGCCCTGTCGCTGGAGTGCCTATGTAGGCCCAGAGCCTACCTTTCTTGTACTTGTGAATGGGGAGTTTCTTCAGCTGATCCTTACGCAGGCGGCTCCTCCGGGCCCTGTGTCGGTCCTGGACGAACTTGGTGATCTGAGAGAAAGGTCAACAATTAGCTGGGACTCTGGCAGGTCATGGACCCTAGCTAGTCTGTATTCATACCACAAAGGTCTAAGAAAAAGGATGACTACAACAGATCATTCTTATTTTGTGTTTTTCTTCTTAAAAATCATATTTTATTAATGATAGTATTTATTAATACTAGGATGCATACAGAAGCTATGACACCACCACTATCTCCATCTTATGACAGTTTTCAGAGGGAGGATGAACGAGAGGCCTACCATGAACACCACAATGAGGATGAGGCATATCCCCACGATGATGAGGAAGGGGATCAGGTAGTACTCGAGTGGCAGGCTGAAGTCTGGCAGGAGGAGCACGTGACCCCTACCAAGCAGAACAACCATCATAGAGATGACAAGGGGGGGGGGGGGTGTTAAGTGTCAGTGACTATTAGATAAACCTCCAGTGGCGGCCGGCCACTAGAGGGCACTTAGAGCTTAGATCGGGGCTAAAAAAATAGAGCCGACCCTACCCGAGCCTGTGCGTGTTCTGTCCGAGCCCGGCCCGGGCCCATCCTATTGGCTGCATTTATGGGCCTGAACTTTTCTTAGTAAATTGGCTGTTTATAAGTACACTCATTGAATGACCAAAAATCTGTTTAGAATTAGGCTACGGTTGCTAGCAGGATATTCTTACTGTACCTTCAGTAGCCTATAGCCTTCCTCTCGCGATAGACTCACAAAGCGTATGCCTACTTACTGTCCATAATTTTATTGCTAGGAGTTACATTGTTTGTGATCAAGTCAACCAGCCGGCATATCAGATTCACACTAAGGCTGTGCAATAAAATCGGTACAGCAATACAGTGCATTCACAAAGTATTCACACCCCTTAACTTTTTACACATTTTGTTATGTTACAGCCTTATTCCAAAATGGTTTAAAATAATGTTTTACTCATCAATTTTTTAGGAATTTTTACAAATGTGTTAAAAAATATATATAAATATCACATGTACATAAGTACAGTCCCTTTTCTATGACACTCAAAATTGAGCTCTGGTGGGTCCTGGTACCAGGTATGCCAGTGCCAGTGAAGCATAGGCCTATCTTAGTGGATACTATAGCCTAGTTAATATCAACTTTGAAATAAGAATAACAGGAGTCACAAAAAACAGCCAAGCGGTTAATAACGTAGGATAAACTTGGAACTGTATTCAATGTTTACAAGTTCCCCCAAAGAAGTAGACAGTTAAAATATTAATATTCTCTCGTTGAAAGGAAAGTAACTGGCACAAGGTTAAAAAGCCTTAATTGAGATATGCCGCTTTACGTGTGGGTTGTAGGTTCCCCAGCTCAGTCTTCTGTGTTCCCTACCAAATCGCACGCTCTCCTCACCGCGCAAATATGGGCAAATGTGATTTAGGATAGCTAGGCCAAAAACTGAGATGTCTGTTTTTGCAAAAGAAACCCTGAAATATGTTGTAGCCTACAGTTTAATCAGGAATAATATTCTGAAATCGGATCTGCAGCCTAATCGCAGAACAACAGCCAAGGAACTGGTTTGTTCGTGTGCGAGTCAATGGTCCAAAATCAAAATAGGAATTGGATATGGAGTTTGGATTATTGGAAAAAATGAAGAGAGTAACTTTATACCAGGAAGATCTGTGGTGAACCAAGAAATAGCCTACGGCAGGCCTTATCTAGGCCTATGGAACGATGCGCTCGCACTGGCTGCGGTCGCGCGGGCTGCGCTCTAGGGCGAAGTTGGGTAAATGGATGAACTTAATTGTGTCCTCTTGGTAAAAGTTGACTGCGCTCTAAAACCAGAAAGAATAAAACAAAAAAATTCAGCAACACAAAGTAGATAAGATGATGGTTTGGAAGCAAGGGGAACTGTTTCTTACATCTCTTACAACATAGCCTAAATGGTAAATGGCGACGGCTGCCATGCAAGGTGCTAACCTTGGGAGCAATTTGTGGTTCAGTGTCTTGCCTACATGTGGACAGGAGGAGGCGGGATTCGAACCACCGACCCTATGATCATTGTAAGACCTGCTCTACCACTGAGCTACTACCTGCATAACTAAATAATAAGGTGAACAGTAGTAATATTGTTATCACAGTGGCAGGGATTGAGATTGAACAATTAGATATTGAAATAAAAGGCTATCTTTTTGGATTCTTTTAAAAGCAGGGAATGCACACCAGACATGGAACACAAACAGGAATGGAAATTTGTTGGTGACTGTTGACTTTGGATGGCTGGAGACACAGTCTAGACACTAGCCAAGAAAAATATAACCTTGATTGCTATAGCTCAAACTCGCAAATCGCCTGTTTGATATGCTCTTTAATGGTGGTGTGATATGGGTTTTCAGGCATGTTAGTGTGATAAGAGATTTGAACAGATTTTTGCGTGCAGTTTCGCGTTGCGGACTGTTTTCCCTATTCAAAAATGTAGCATGAACAATCGCAGTACTGTAATCCATAGAAATTACATGAGGAACACGAATGCATCTAGCACTAACTTGAGCATTGAGTAGGAAATGAGTCCTTACCCCAAGTGAAGGAGTTCAAGTATCTGGGGGTCTTGTTCACGAGTGAGGGAACCATGGAGAGGGAGTTTGGCCGGAGAATCGGAGCAGCTGGTGCGGTTCTGCAGTCGCTTTACCGCACTGTTGTGACGAAAAGAGAGCTGAGCCAAAAGGCAAAGCTCTCGATCTACCGGCCTATCTTCGTCCCCACCCTCACCTATGGTCATGAAGGATGGGTCATGACCGAAAGAACGAGATCACGGATACAAGCGGCCGAAATGAGTTTTCTCCGGAGGGTGGCTGGGGTCTCCCTGAGAGATCGGGTGAGAAGTTCAGTCATCCGGGAGAGACTCGGAGTAGAGCCGCTGCTCCTTTGCGTCGAAAGGAGCCAGTTGAGGTGGTTCGGGCATCTAGTGAGGATGCCTCCTGGGCGCCTCCCTAGGGAGGTGTTCCAGGCGTGTCCGGCTGGGAGGAGGCCGCGGGGTAGACCCAGGACTAGGTGGCGGGACTACATCTCCGCACTGGCCTGTGAGTGGCTAAAGATTCCCCAGGCAGAGCTGGTTGATGCTGCTAGGGAAAGGGATGTCTGGGGCCCCCTGCTGGAACTGCTGCCTCTGCGACCCGACCCCGGATAAGCGGATGAAGATGGTTGGATGGATGGATGAAAATTCCGCAATTTTCATATGACAACAATTTATCATGATTATTTTTTATGTTATGACCGGCTCTTGGCCGTAACAAAAATGGAGACACACAATGTAAAGGGGAAGTAAGAATAAATGTATTAATTTATTAATATTATAAAGATGCAGCAAATGGGATGTGGCATCAGTAAATCAGTGGTGTAAGTGACTTGATGTAGTGGAATGTATGGGTGTAGGGGAGTTGTATAGTGGGAAAACATGAGAAACAACCAAACAAGAAAGGAGAGATAGACTGTCACGTTTCAGCTGTGCGTCTCCTGAAACAAACACGGTCTTTCCACCTAACTTTTTATGTGCGACACACCATTCGCACCCCCCCCCCCCACCATTTTTCCTTCCTTTAAAACCAGCCACAGGAACGTGTTCTGCCACTGGGCATTGTAGGCTACCTGTAGACCTTCGTTGGCAGTGGCACTGATGCCTCCTGCTTCCCCCTAAGCCTCCCCTGACCTGCTCTGACCGGGCTCTCTCCTCCTGCTACCCCCGGAGCCTCCCCTGACCCGCTCTGACCGGGCTCTCTCCTCCTGCTCCCCCCTGAGCCTCCCCTGACCTGCTCTGACCGGGCTCTCTCCTCCTGCTCCCCCCTGAGCCTCCCCTGACCTGCTCTGACCGGGCTCTCTCCTCCTGCTCCCCCCTGAGCCTCCCCTGACCCGCTCTGACCGGGCTCTCTCCTCCTGCTCCCCCCTGAGCCTCCCCTGACCCGCTCTGACCGGGCTCTCTCCTCCTGCTCCCCCCTGAGCCTCCCCTGACCTGCTCTGACCGGGCTCTCTCCTCCTGCTCCCCCCTGAGCCTCCCCTGACCCGCTCTGACCGGGCTCTCTCCTCCTCGCTTCACCCGTCTCTGTCTTCTTCGTCGCTATTAATACTGCTCTGAGAACTCTCGTCTCCACCTGTAGTCATCAGCGAATGATAAGACCAAATAGGCCAGACATGGGCAGGAGCTGTCGGCACTTCTTACTGGAACGTTATCTAGATCTACGCTGTGAGTCCACTTATTGATTACAAACATTCATATATTTTAAACTGCTATGTACGCTAGTGAGGAGTAGGCTAGGTAGCCTAACAGCACATTTTGGTCCAATTCAAACACTGGTTAAACACTAGCCTACATTATTTTGTAATAGGCTCGCTGAAGAAAACATTCCTTCACGCGAGTTGACCACAGAAAGCAGAATTCACAGAGCGCGCGGCCCAAACTATTGTTGAAAATAAAAATGCGGACACAAAATTGTCATGGTTTTGAAAGCGCATTTAGGCAGGAATATTTAGAAAGTTAACCATTTTTAATTTAAGACACAGTATATAGCCTAATTTGTTTTATTATTTTTTGTAGCAAATATATGGTGTGGCGACAAGGATTTTGCCATGGCATGGCAAAACCTTACCAGCGGGAAACACTGGTTTAGATGAGTAGCACTGTGATCTTATTAACGCACATAGATTGCCTGCGCATGACAGCTAGATTCAGAATCAGAACAGTAGTCTAAACATTAGTCGTCTTTCCAACAAAGAAACCAACTGACGTTAATGTTAAACAAGAAAATAAATGTCTGTTCTATTCTGGATGAAAACTCAGGAAAAACCACCAGCATTTTAAGTTGCACTGGTGCTACTGAATGTATTTCCGAGTCGCACAGAAATATAAAATATACAAAATAGCACACTACCCCTTTAAATGAAGTTTAAAGTAAGTTCCCTTGACCCCATTTGTCTTTGTATACATAGAGAAATGTTGTATTTTCCCTTTAAGAAATGCTTTTAACAAATAATGGGTTACAAGGTAATACCACCCATTTACTACACACACTGTCATCACATCATTGACCCTATGCATGGGCTAATTCAATAATCACATTCTGTTCACATCCCCTCAATGAAGAACTAACTAGGAGCAAGCTCAGCCAGACTTGTCTCCCCTCGTCAGACCACAAAGCGCTCTGGACAGTCCTTCGTGCCAGTAGCCATCTACAACCAGGTGGGGCTGGCAAACCCTCATGGATCTAGTGAGCTGGAGCTGATAGACCAAGACCCAGGGACTCTATGGACTTGGCACTTTTAGGATTAATTATTTATTCCTGTTTTTTGCTCTCAATTATTGCACATTTCTGTTAGTGTTCTGAATCCTGAATTTCCCCACAGGGACAAATAAAGGTTTTCAACTTAAACATAGATGGCATACAGTATTTCCAGGCAAATTACTGGGAAATAACCCAAATATACAGGTGTGAATGTCTATCTTGCTAAATTACAAACCCAAATGAAAGACTTAGGTCTACTACTGTTGTGCTAAAAAAAAAAACAGACTACCATACTGTTGTGCTAAAAATGAAGGCCTGCTTCAGGCTATTTTTGAGGGACACTAAGGCTGGGTTGCATCTACAAGGACTAACTCTTAAACAAGGTTTATTTTATAACCTAGTTGCACCACACTTTAGACCTAGTTTAAACTTAGTTTACAATTAATCTTTGTTAAATCTAACCTTTTGGCAATCTTAGTTTAACTTCCACTTAAATCCAGATTCAATATTAAGTCTGTTGCACCAGTAATTCTAAACCTAGTCTTAACCTGGATATTTAAACCACCCCTGGAGCAGGTTTACCTCAAGTGTTATTGACAACATGGCTAGTCATGAACGTGTTCTGTATATTTATTGTGCAACATATCAACTGTCAAAACCAAGACAGGAGTGACAGCCTCAGCTAGCTTACTTGACATTATTGTAAGTCAGTTAGCTAATTAGTTTACAGAGCTCTAACGATATTGTAATAGAGATATCTTCCCCCAATTAATTAATACTTACGCTAGTGTTTCATTAAGCATCCACAAAAATCAGAGTGAAAATAAACATTCAGAAGTATTAGAAAACGTACTCCAAAAACAGCTAATTTTGCTAACCATTTCTCATGACGGGGCATGGCAGATCACCTTTTGATTGACAGCTCTGTCAATTCTGTTAGTTAGCTGGCAAGAACAATGCTAGCTAGCAATACTGAGATACATGTGATCTCACGCAACTTAACCTAAACAAAACTCAAAAGGTTATGAGTTAATAGCTAGATTATTTGTTAAATTAGCAATGGAGCTTGACAAGCCAGCTGGTTTACTAGAGAGTAGTAAAGGGAAAGTGCATGTTTAGCCCTGTTGTAAGGTTACTTATGATCATATACAATGGTTCAGATCAAAAAGTTTACAAAACTAGCACTTTTGAGAAAGTCTGATAATTGCTCTACCACCGTTTAGGTCATACAATGGATGTGGGTGGGCACCGTGAAAAATCTTTCAAAAACATGTTATACTCTCGATTTCAAAGACAAGTAGCTCACCGAGGGGGTAATTGGTGTCATCAAATTCACCGCAAAGTATGAATCCTGTAGGGTTTTATTGATCATTTTATGAAATCCATTGACTTGTATTGAAGCGACCGTTGTAGATGTGTAGATCAATCCGCAGAGGGGATTCAGGAAGCGGAACTACTTCAAGGCATTGCGCGAGATCGGAATCAGTTCAAGCGGAAGTTTACACACGTACAGTATGTGCTGCAACTAAATAGTTCTATGCAAAATATTTTTTAAAAGCCTTTCCAGATGAACTAGAATCATACTTTATGGCGAATTACATGTCAGAACGCCAACTAACACCTCGGTGAGTTTCTTGTCTTTGAAATTGAGAGTTTAACATGTTTTTTGAATGATTTCACAGTGCCCACCCACATCCATTGTATGACCAAAACGGTGGTAGAGCAATTATCAGACTTTCTCAAAAGTGCTAGTTTTGTCAACATTTTGATCTGAACCATTGTATATGATCATAAGTGACCTTAATACAGGGCTAAACATGCATTTTTCGATTTACTACTCCTTTAACTAATCCAGGGCTAAAATTTAAATGTGAAACATCTGTGATTAGTTATGTCAGTTTAAACCTATATTTACTAAACCTAGATTAAGTCTAAACCAGGATTAATTTAATCCATGTTGGATTAGACTTGATGTTGAGGAACATTGTGGAAACATTGGTCTCCCACTTACCCCTTGTCATATGTGTAGTCCTCTTTCAGAGAGTTGGCAGTCTCCTCACTCACAAACACCGATGGAATGTCTATCTGCTTCAAAACATCCACTAAAAAAAGAAGAGGGCAAATACATTTTTGAACACATACTGGAGCCAAAAAAAACAAGAAATCGTGAAATAACATTACACTGGAAGCAAGTAATTAACATCAACAATTGATTATCAAAAAATATAAAAATAGGTTTGCTTTGTGTCAATGTCAACCACTGGTGAATGTCTGGGATATCTGAAATGAAATTCCCAGGGAGGCTTACACAGCCGTCAGAAACATGGCTGACCACCACAAGCCGAGTTGTGTTCTGAGTGCCTTGTTTGGTGCCCAGGGGGTGATGCTGCTTAGGGGCTACATCACAACTCTGCTTATCGATGACGTTTTAGGCCATATCAGTCGTTCTTAGGCCAACAGAAGCCCGGTGAAAGACATTTGTAGGAAGACTGGTAGAGAGACTGAAGTTTTATAAGAAGACATCAGTTTGAGAGCACATATCCTTCTCTAAACCAAATGCTCCTTGGAATAGTAGCACGGCTAGGTTAGGCTAGGATAACCGAGGGCACGGTGAATTTATGGGCCGTTTGGATGGTGTTGAGACATAGGAGGCGTACCGCAGGGCTACGACATTCCTCCACAATGACATTAGGAGGATGAGATATGAACTCTGTCTGTAGCTCCAGCTAGCTATTCCTAGAGCTCCGGGCCTGGTCTTGGCCGAATCAATGACGCATTATACGAAATGAGGAAACATGAGCAGGTGACCAGTGTGTGCTGTATGTCTGTGTGTTTATGTGAACAGGGATAGTAGGTGAGAGCGAAAGGGGGCAGAGAGAGAGAGAGAGAGAGAGAAAAAGGGGGAGGAGACTTACAATCATTGGATCCCATGCTGATTAAGTCATCAGAGTCCACATTGTGAACAATGGCGGCCTTGTATCCGGCCTTCTGAGCATTAAGGACCTGAGGGGAGACAAAACCTTGGTGTTAAGTCGTGTGATGTTGTTGCTGGTTGATTCATAGGAAACAGACGACCTAACCCTAACCATGAATCCAGACCCTCATCCAAAAATACTGAGCCCAAGCCTTATACTGAAGAGCATCAGCCTACTGACCAGGACACAAAAGCATCAGGTGGTGTCAGGTGGCCCAATCAGAATCAAACCCTCTTCTCCAGCACATGACCGGACCATTAACTCAAGACCGGCAACACTTCAGGGCTCCGGGTAGGTTACTCTTCACTGAACAGTTCCATTACATCAACATCACATTCCACTCTCATACATTACCGAGCTCTCATGTGCTGGGTTGCAAAGGCTCATGGGAGGCATTTAGCTCCAGTGTGACTGAAATGACCTCAGGGAAGGGAGAGGGAGAAGGCTGCACAACCATATCCCTCAATCCCCATGCATTTGACATGGCTCATATGGGTGTCACCCTGCATCGCCTAAGGAAGAAGAGGGTTTGAATGAAATATTCAAAGAATGTTAAACCCTTGTAGTCTATTCAGATAAAAGGGATACCTGAAATGTAGAGTATACCAAGTATTGCCTATACAATTGGCAAATCAGCAACAAAAGTAGTCCTGTATGTAATATGTGTCTTCATAGCAACTTGATATAACACTGTGCTTAATAGAATTTCACTCTCACTGAGTAGAAAACATGAACTAAGGAGTGCCCAGGCTCCATTCAGGGGTATTTAAAATCTCCCTTCTGTTGTCACACCACAACACATTTGTTTATTACCTTTTCCCAGAAAGTGCTCTAGAGACGAGTTTGAGAAAATACAGGAGCCTCACACCATGACAATAAATAGTACCTCTTTCTTCCTACTTTACCATAACTGAAAATAAGGCTCCAAAACAAAAAAAGCTTGAAGAGAGAGAGAAAATGTGATAATAGTAAAACCATATAACCAAAAGTAATAACTCTTCATAGTCTAATAATATTTAAATAGTTCCTTACTGGAGAAAAAAATATGCATATTTCCGCATGTCTTTAAAGTATTTCCTGTTTGGCAGCCATTTTGTTTGGACTTTTATAGCCTTTTACTGCAAAGCTAATGTGGCCATAGCCTGCCCTACTCATAAGCTAGGCTGGCAACCTGTTATGGTTGGTT
>NC_140236.1:30849963-30852463 GCF_949987555.1 Borostomias antarcticus
ACTTAAAGCACAAGGCCAGTTTAAGGATGATGAGAGAGCAGAGAGTTAGCGATGGGTCTTGGCGGTGCGTTCGGGGTTCACAAGCGAGAGCGTGATGCATCACGTGCCTGAGGCGTCCGAGAAGCGACCGTAGCGAGTCCGGACTCCGCCTCTCAGATGTGGTGGCAGCAACACAATGGACTGTCGCAGAAAGCTTCAGGGTAAACAGCTGCATACCTCCGCAAACGGTGTGGGTGTGGGTGTGGGTGTGTGTGTGTGTGTGTGTGTTAAAAGTGCTTAGGGACCAACTTTTGTTAATTCTGTCGATTCTTCAGGAAATGTAACCAGAATGTATGTAACCATGTTATCAGAGGTTAAAAGTACACTGTAGCTGTCAAGTAAGTACAGGGATAAAGATATGGAGGGAGGGCGATATGGAGGGAGGGCGAGGGCGGGGCAGGGTCGAGGCTTATCAGACTTGTCTATCGTCGGTCATGGATGACAGGGACTGCTTTAAACTGTGCCACCTGGTGATCTGGTACTCGCTAGTTGCTACAATTAACCATTCACTCTTCTAAATCAAATTCAACTTTATTTGTATAGCGCATTTCATACACAGAGGCAACACAATGCTCTTTACAGAGAGCAAAGCGGGGATGGACATTGATCTTACCCCTACATTTTCCAGACGGGAGCAAAAAAGAAAGTTAAAAGTTCAAGTTGTTCTAAGGTGTGTGTGTGAGGAAAGGGGTCAGGATATTGTATACACAACTATACTAGTGGTCTGAGTTGAATACAGAATATAGGATACATCTATGAAGTAAATATATATATTTTTTTTTTTTACTTAGATGTATCCTATATGTTACCTATATACATATCCTATATGTTATCAACACGCGAGTAAGCGACCTTGCACCCTGACAGACTTGTAGCCTAGTTGTGATGAGAGGGGCCGCTGATAGCATCAGTAATTACTGCAGTATCAACAGTATGTGTGTGTATGTGTACGTGTGTGTGTGTGTGTGTGTGTGTGTGTGTGTGTGTGTGTGTGTGTGTGTGTGTGTGTGTGTGTGTGTGTGAACGCGCGCTCGCTCGCCATACTGTTTGCCAGCCCTGCAGAAATAAAGCTTCAGCCAACAAGATCTTCTTGGCTAGAATTCAACGCCTAACCTCGCTTCCCTCCTGGCCAAACTTAGACCTCTCTCCTCTCCCTCCTCTCCTCTCCTCTCCTCTCCTCTCCTCTCCTCTCCTCTCCTCTCCTCTCCTCTCCTCTCCTCTCCTCTCCCCTCTCCCCTCTCATCTCCCCTCTCCTGTTTAAATACAGCAGCTCCAAATCTGTTCCTCTCCTCTCCAAACTGGACTCATGCCTCCTAGATCTCTCCCTCTCTCTCTCTTTTTCTTTCTCATTCAGTCTCTCTCTTTCTCTCTCTCCCCCCCTCTGTCAGCCTTTCCCCTCTCTCACGGCCAGTTCTTGCTAGACTACTCTTCCTCCCTCCCTCCCTCCCTCACTCCCTACTTCCTTCCCTCTCTCTCGTTCACTCATTTACTTCCAGAGGAATCTGGTGCAGAGTGAGGCTTGGTTTCAAAGTTCACACTCCTGATTAGATAAGAGATATTGAAACTACAGGGAGGGGCCTGCAACTGATAATACCACACAGCTGCAAAGCACGGGAAGTACGGTGTGTGTGTGTGTGTGTGTGTGTACGTGCGTGTGTACAAATGTGTAATTAATTCATTATGTTTTCTAAGCGGGTGGGTCCGAAAGGGGAGAGATAGAAATAGACTAGACACAGTATGTGTGTGTGTGTGTGTGTGTGTGTGTGTGTGTGTGTGTGTGTGTGTGTGTGTGTGTGTGTGTGTGTGTGTATGTGTGTGTGTGTGAGAGAGAGTGTGTGTTTGTGTGTGTGGGAGAGTGTGTGTGTGTGTGTGTGCCACTCCCTGGAGATGAGATCACAAGGTCGTCAGGTCAAAAGGGAGCAGACAACCAGGGCTGTTTGGTACCACAACAGTACGCGGAGACATAACAACGAGGCAATCAACCAATAAGCCGGCCTTCCTGGTGTACGCATCGTACATGCAGGCGCACACACACAAACATGCACACACACAAACACGCACACAAACACACATGCGCGCACAAAGCCCGACTCGGGCCAGTCGAGCGTTCACACAGTCATACTCTGTCATAACAACACAACCTTGCTCAGCATGGAAGCTAAGCAGACGCAGGGTTTGTTAGTGCTTGAAGGGTAAACAAAAGCCGCCGTGAAATACCAGACCTGAACACTGGAGGAACGGAACGGACGTGTGAACTCAACACGCCACTTTACATCTCTATGGTGCTACAAAAGAAAAGGTTCGCTGGTTGAATAGAATACAAGGCAGGTTAGTGGAGTAGGTTAAAGGGAGACTCCCTTTTTTTTTTCTCTGTTTTTTTTTTCTTCCAGAGAGAGTGTGAAGAAGTAACAGGGTAAAAAAATAAGAAGGCACAAAAAAAGAGAGGAAGAGAGAGACACCG
>NC_140236.1:30854963-30857463 GCF_949987555.1 Borostomias antarcticus
CTCTCTCTCTCTCTCTCTCTCCATCTCTCTCTCTATAATTCCATCCTCACATCATCTGGCCTCTCCTCACTCTCTCGTCAAACTGCGTCTTCCATTCTTCACTCCTCACCTGGTTATTATCCACTTCTTCCCTCTCCACTCCACTTTCTCTCTCTCTTTCTCTCGTCTTTTTGGACTCTCCCACTGTAAGGAACATGGAAGTACTTGGGGAAGTACTGGCCGCGGAGGCCATGTGGGATTTTCTCTGGACTAACGCTGCGCTGGCCCGTCCATCCATCTCCGTGGGGCCCCATGACTGTCCACCATTCGTCAACACGTCGTAGTTCCTCCTTGAACTCCCTCGTCCCAGCCCCCCCCCCTACCCCTGCTGTCTCCACTCCGTCTCTCTCCGTGTCTCCACTCTGTCTCTCTCCGTGTCTCCACTCCGTCTCTCTCCGTGTGCGTCTCTCTCCGTGTCTCCACTCTGTCTCTCTCCATGTCTCCACTCTGTCTCTCTCCATGTCTCCACTCCGTCTCTCTCCGTGTCTCCACTCTGTCTCTCTCCGTGTCTCCACTCTGTCTCTCTCCGTGTCTCCACTCTGTCTCTCTCCATGTCTCCACTCTGTCTCTCTCCATGTCTCCATTCCGTCTCTCTCCATGTCTCCATTCCGTCCCTCTCCATGTCTCCACTCTGTCTCTCCATGTCTCCACTCTCTCTCTCCATGTCTCCATTCCGTCTCTCTCCATGTCTCCACTCTCTCTCTCCATGTCTCCATTCCGTCTCTCTCCATTTCTCCACTCCGTCTCTCTCCATGTCTCCACTCTTTCTCTCTCCGTGTCTCCACTCCGTCTCTCTCCGTGTGCGTCTCTCTCCGTGTCTCCACTCTGTCTCTCTCCATGTCTCCACTCTGTCTCTCTCCATGTCTCCACTCCGTCTCTCTCCGTGTCTCCACTCCGTCTCTCTCCGTGTCTCCACTCTGTCTCTCTCCGTGTCTCCACTCTGTCTCTCTCCATGTCTCCACTCTGTCTCTCTCCATGTCTCCATTCCGTCTCTCTCCATGTCTCCATTCCGTCCCTCTCCATGTCTCCACTCTGTCTCTCCATGTCTCCACTCTCTCTCTCCATGTCTCCATTCCGTCTCTCTCCATGTCTCCACTCTCTCTCTCCATGTCTCCATTCCGTCTCTCTCCATTTCTCCACTCCGTCTCTCTCCATGTCTCCACTCTTTCTCTCTCCATGTCTCCACTCCGTCTCTCTCCATGTCTCCACTCTGTCTCTCTCCATGTCTCCATTCTGTCTCTCTCCATGTCTCCATTCCGTTCCTCTCCATGTCTCCACTCTGTCTCTCCGTCTCTCTCCATGTCTCCACTCTCTCTCTCCATGTCTCCACTCTCTCTCTCCATGTCTCCACTCTGTCTCTCTCCTGTCTCTGTCTCCATGTCTACACTCCGTCTCTCTCCTGTCTCTCTCTCTCCTGTCTCTCTCTCTCATGCGTCCTCCCTGCCCTTCTCTCCTGGACCTGGCGTTGCTCACGGCTCCGTCAGGGTTGAGTAATGGTGCCGATCGAGTGGTGATCTCCACGACCCCGGGAGGGACATGAAGGGAAAACAACTTCTCCCACAACTCTGGGGCCCACCGCACACACACACGCGCGCACACACACACGCGCGCGCACACACACACGCGCGCACACACACACACACACACGCGCGCGCACACACACACACACACACACACACGCACACAGACACGCACACACACACACAGACACACACAGAGACGCACACAGACACACACGCACACAGACACACGCACACAGACACACACGCACAGACACACACGCACACAGACACACACACACACACACACACACACCGGACACAGCACTCTCTCTCTCCCCCCCCCCCCTCTGAAACACACTCCAGACATGGATTTGAGCGGTAAACGATATGATGGCCTGATCATATGAACGTTTTTGTCTGTCCTTACAGGACGACCTTCGTTCGTGTCAGAACGTTCTTGTGACACAGAGAAAGAGAACATCGGGTGAACATGTGGAACATGTTAACATATCTGCTTTGAATGTGACGACACCAGTAAACAGACACACCGTGTCGGCAGGGGAAATAGATAAGCAGGGGCTGAGGTGAGGGAGGGAGGATGGAGGAGAGGAGAGGAGGGGAGGGAGGGAGGGAGGAGGGAGGATGGAGGAGAGGAGGGAGGACGGAGGAGAGGAGGGGAGGGGAGTGAGGATGGAGGAGGGGAGGGAGGGAGGATGGAGGAGAGGAGAGAGGATGGAGGAGAGGAGGGGAGGGAGGTAGGACGGAGGAGAGGAGGGGAGGGAGGTAGGATGGAGGAGAGGAGGGGAGGGAGGGAGGATGGAGGAGAGGAGGGGAGGGAGGTAGGATGGAGGAGAGGAGGGGAGGGAGGGAGATGGAGGAGAGGAGGGGAGGGAGGGAGGATGGAGGAGAGGAGGGGAGGGAGGGAGGATGGAGGAGAGGGAGGGAGGGAGGTAGGATGG
>NC_140236.1:31502463-31582463 GCF_949987555.1 Borostomias antarcticus
GAACTGCTCTTTTGGATTAGCTACAGGAGACAGTAGTCGACATAAAATTGGTTATTTAAAGGGCTATCATTTTATCAACTGATCGGACTTCATTCATTAGGCTATTTAGATTCAAACCCGGAAACTCAGAAATCCCACATTTTCAACCCCTATTTTCAACGATGCAGTCAGAGTAACGACACTACGATATACAATCAATAAATAGCGCTGAACCAGCGAAGACTAATTCATTTCAACCCGTATTTACCAACCCATGATAGACTAATTCGATTCAAAGCACACGCTACCACGACTGTTATGTTATAGCCTCTTAAGCAACAACGGCACATTGCTGAATGCTGTAGGCTACCGGTTACCCATTTGCATCAACGATAGCCTACCTAACAAATAATTGAACTGAACACAGTATATTATAACACTGTAAGTGTTGTGGACAATCGCAAATTGGGACCATTGTGAGACGTCAGAAAAGATACATCAAGTTGGAATAGATAAAACAGAAAAGTGTACAATGTCAGAACAATGTCAGTGTGATTAACTTCCCCCAATACCGTCTCTTAAGATCTCGTAAGACTTTTCTTGCTCTGTTGCTCTAGTAATGTTTCACGTTGGATGAGATGAGACAAAGTCGAATAGTGGACTCAAGTTTTCCTTCAACCTTGGTTAGCAGGAAAGGACTTGGTTAGCTACGGAGCTTGGTTAATCTCAACAGGGGGTGGAGAAGGGGAAGAGCTCTGAGCAGGGTCTAGTTCAAGGAGTCCAATAGACACCCCCGTGTCTGCTGTGGATGTCGTAGCATGTCCATAGGATGCCCTCTCTCCTATGATGCTTTTTTAGCCTCTCTTACTCTGAAATGTAATTTAATGTAATGTATTGCTTTATAAATGTTCTTAGCCGGTAGACAAACATACTCCTGGAGCTTGCTCGATCGCCTTGTTGAGAGGGGTCAGGGAAGAATTTTTACAGCTCACTTATCTGGCCCCCGGGTGATTACTGTTTTTTTGCTTCCCTCTGGAATATGTAGAGAGTGGGTCGTATGCCCACCTCCCTTGTTCTCTGTAAAGCGCATTGTGTTGCCTCTGGGTATGAAATGCGCTATACAAATAAAGCTTTGATTGATTGATTGATTGATAGTCCTACCTTCTATGGGTGCCAGGATGACGCGGGAGTGGTCGTAGGCGATCACGTTGGCATAGCGGTTCTTGGGTTTGTTCACCTCTAGGTTGGAGTGCTCCCAAGTAAACTGCTGGCCAGGATCGATAGACTGTGGAGAGAGAAAAGGGACAGACACACAAAGACACACGGTAAAGAAGGTTAAAGGTAACAAACAAGAGGGCGAGAAAGAGAGAGAGGGAGTAGGAGAGAGAGGGAGAGAAGAGAAATAAAAAAAGCTAAGAAAAACCTGGGAACACAGTATCATTTTAAGTGGAGGTGTCCAATTTGAAATATTAAAATCTGCACTCTGCAGGATCATCAATGTAGAGAGTGCATGATAGCAATAAAAATATTGATATAGGTGGTAGTTCCTCCCTAAGGGAATGAGAAGAGAGGGGGAGGTGTGTGTGTGTGTGTGTGGGGTTGGGGTGTGTGTGTGGGGTTGGGGTGTGTGTGTGGGGTTGGGGTGGGGGTGGGGGGGGGTTGTTGGTCCCTTGACACTGGCAAGATAAATGCAACCTGCGCTCGGAATACGAGAATTCCAGATAAATATTCTATTCCCCTGTCAGGGTAATTTAGTATTCCATTATGATTCGGCATTTGCTCGGAGCCGCTGCTGGCGCTCTCCTGGCGGAGGCTTGAAGGATGTTTTCTGTTAGGGCCTCGTCTAGGTGCAGAGACAGGACTGAGATTGGGGCTAAATAAAGTCCAAATGGAAGCCTGATGTAACCGTTTACCCGCAATCATTACCAGAGGAATAACAGCACCGGGACACGTGGACCCTCTTCAAATAGACCTCCAATCTCTATCTGTGTGTTCTCTCTCTCTCTCTCTCTCTCTCCCCCCCTCTTCCTCTCTTCCTGCCCTCCCCTCAATTTTTCTCTCTATTTTCCCTGGAGGCTGACAAGAGTCCTGTGAGTAGTGCCTCTTGTAGGCGTGACTGTGTGTGTGTGTGTGTGTGTGTGTGTGTGTGTGTGTGTGTGTGTGTGTGTGTGCGTGCGTGCCCGCGTGTGTGTGAGACAGAGTGTTTGTAAGTGAGTGAGCGCTCTATTTTATGAGCCCGCCCCCTTCCCCTACCTATCTTGTCTCACCAGGTGTGGCTACAGGATGACTGACACCACCCATCAGGAGGGGCGGAGTTTTATGGGATGGCGTTGCCGAGCGCTGACAGCAGATGGATGAGACACTCTGGCGGCCGTACTGTGCGTTCCGTAGCAGGGGGCAATGATGATCCGCTCGCCGCCAACCAGGCTCATCTACTCCACCTCCGACTACATCCCAACAATCTCGTTTTCATCACTCTCTCTATCCCTCTATCTCGTTCATCACTCTATCTCTACATCTCTAGCCCTTTCCTCTGCTCAGATCCTTCCAGCCCTGTGTCTCCGCTAGCCCTGTCATTAACCAAGCCCCCCTCTCCTCCTCCCCCTCCCTCCCTCCCTCCCTCCCTCACCCCCCCATCCAGCCTAGCTAAAAACCAATCACTCAGGGACCAGAAGAGCTTCGCTTGGCAAGGCAGGGCGCCCGGACGAGCAGCCATTCATCAAGAAAATAACAAAATTAAAATTACACTTCTACATTTAATTTGGTCATTTATTTTTCTGGGGGGGCTAGGGAGCGGGAAGGAGAGAGAGAGAGAGAGAGAGAGAAAGAGAGAGAGAGAGAGAGAGAGAGAAAGAGAGAGAGAGAGAGGGAGAAAGAAAGAGAGAGAAGGACTGCAAAATACTCCCAGTGCCAAGTAATTAGAACTTCTGGTGGCGTTGAGGTGTCAACTCTCTCTCCCCCACTCTCTCTTTCTCTCTCCCTCTTTTTTTCCCAAACCTGCACACTCAATATCCACTGTTTTCCTTGGGCATGAAGGGACGTCGATTTGGTACACGGCCCAAGCCAGACAAATGCATAATAGATACAAAGAAATATTGTCTCACAACAACAAGGTGATTATCCGAGCATCCAGCAGAGTCCATAACCACAGGTCATCTACTGCTGGCACCTTAGTGCCCACGTCCTCTTCCTGCTGGCGATCTCGAGGGGGAGAGCCTAATGAGCACTCGCTGGTTGACCGCAAGATTGTGAGATGGAGGTTGTTGCAGTGAAATTAGTTTAATTTTATTGCAACAACCTCTGCGGGTCTGTGGGCACTGAGACTTTGTGGAAGTTTTTTGTGACTTTGTGACACTGGGGCCACTTCAAGACTTCACTTCCACTTCAACTATTATGAGGCGAGTCAAACCCTATGATGATGATGATGATGATGATGATGATGATGATTGAACTTTTCTATTGTTACTTCCATTAATCTTCAACTACTGGTGGCCAACCAGGCGGGCATCAACATTCTGAGAAGTACCTTCTCCCCAGGGGCCTAAGTGGTCCCCTTCCAAAGGCAATGACGTCATGTAGGAGCCCCTCGCCCCCAGAACCAAGTGACCCCTGACCCCGGCCCGCTCACCTCATACTCCTGGGAGAGCTTCAGGTTGTCGTTGGCCTTCAGCAGCTCTGTGTGCTCCGCCAGTTCCGAGATAGGGATTGGCGGATGATTCATCATACCTGCTCACCACATGGACAGAGAGAGAGAGAGAGAGAGAAGAGGGAGAGAAAGAGAGAGAGGGAGAGAGAGAGAAAGGAGAGATTGGAGGGTGAGGGGTAGAGGGATGGAGAGAGGGTTTGTCAGATTTGTTGCCATGGCTTCATAAGCGAGGGGCCACACCCTCAGAGGATGGGAGCAGAGGGGGATTGTGGGTAATGGGGTTCTGCTTGCAGAATACAGAGAGGGGTTGGATGGGTGGGTGGATGGGGGGGGGGGGGTGAGGAAGCCTTGAGGAATACAACATAGAACATTCTAGAATTCAAACGCATACATGTAGTTCCGTAGAGATGTGATGGGTCGGGGCATGTTAGGCCAGGCCAGAGCTCAGAATTCTCATTCAGCATGCTTGCTATTCCCTGTGTGAGGTAGGGTCTCAAATAAAGACGGCTCCATAGGTGATTGCCGTGGTGTGTCAGAAACCCCAGACCAATTATTGTTCCATTCTACCAAGAGACGTAGCTTCTAATAGCTTGCCAACAAGAGACAGATGACAAATTTCAGGTTCTGACGACCAAATAATAAGAACAGGGGGGGGGGGGGGGGGTTCTCCTTTTGGAAATGATAGGATGCAATGTTGACAGTTATTGTTCATACAATCCTCAGCGCCACAAAAAAAGGAATTGCTACTTTTATGCTATTCTAAGGAAAAATAGAAACGTCTCTATAAAGTCATTGCCAAAAGAAAACAGCATAAAGCTGCCTTTCAGCAACATTTCTACAACTATAAAGGCACAGACATTACATTATTCTAGCTATTGTGTTCTACAGTAGCTATTACGAAAGAAAATGTGTTTCCCAAAGTTTTTCATCTTTTCTCTAGACTGACCTGTTAGATAAGAAAACAATATATGAAGTAGTCATATTGAAATGTAGAATTCTGAACAATGAACCCCTCTGAGAGGCCTGTTCCCCCTCTGAGAGCCCTGGCCTGGGGGTTGATGGGACTGGGATTCAAGTGGGAAGACAAGGGGGGGGGGGGTGGGGGTGATAAAGTGTGAATGACACGGTAACGGAAAGTGAGCTGCTCCACTCGAGCCAAGCAAGGCCAAGCAAGCATGACACTGGTAGCACTCACAGACGCCCCGCACTCCGTGCTGCTCTCCTCCAGCAGTCCGCAACAGTCAACCCTCCTCCCCTCACCGCCCCGAAAACCTCAGATCCTACATACTGCAGTCAGTCGCAATTTCTTCTTCTTCCAGAAAATCCCCACGTACTTGCCCCAAAATAGATAAATAAATAAATAGTCTAGGCAGTCAGGGGAAATTATATGAATTTTTCTTCGTCTATCCACTAAGTCCGCCATTCAGATTTAGCTGGGGCCTGTAACATTATCAGCAGTGCTGTGTACACTCAAGCTACAGTAATCCATTTAGAGCCGTAATGCTGGCATGTAATGGGATATGAGGGCAGTCCTATATTGTTCCCCAGTCCCTGGACAGGGCCTGGCAAATGCTTAACGCTGTCGTATTTTTAGAAAGGGGCTTTGAAAAGCCACTTGTGCTCCTCTGCAGACGAAGGTCAAAAGTCGGCGAGATGCTGACGTCCCCTCACAATAAAAGTAGGCCTGGTCTTAATTGGGCGTGCAAATCGTCCTAATCACATTAAGTATCCTCAATTTCCCTTTCAGCAGCCATGCCAGCGACCCCAGCGATGACGACAGGGCTAACGTTAGTTCGGGTGGCTTTAAGGAGGGAAACCTAACTCTCCCTGCCGTCACTGCAATTAGTGATGCCGATTTATGTTTTTAACACGGGAGGGACAATGTAACAGCATCCATTACATGGAAATTAACACAGATTAAGACGGATAGACGAGACACAGGGATGGATGGATGGATGGATAACAACATAATCTAGAGTATGACTCGACACACATGTTATGTTAAGGAATAGGTTGACAGGACATGTGTTTCAGTTTCACAAAATACCAAAGGACTGATTAATTAAACTGAAGGACCAAGTTGTTAATGTGCAGTTATTACTACAACTAGTCTGGTCTCGATAACTTAAATGAAGGAACGAATCATGTGTGAAGTTGAACAGGATGCCGTTGTACAATCCAAATATAGTATTCAATTGATATTCATGAATCCATAAACTAAACCCATTTCCAGGGAATAGTAAGCTCCACTGATAGAAACACGCTTGGACAGGATGGTGAACACAAGTCTGTGAACGTGATAATTTCATTCCTTATTCCCTATGGCGATGCCTGTGAATGATGTGCTGTCAAACACTGTCAGAGCGTGTGTGCATTTATCCAAATAGCAAGGGGAGATTTCCGCATCTGCAAATTAACATGGGCTGACTGTATTTTCCACAAATTCAGAGGGAGCGGCTAACACAGGCTAAACGTGAAATAAAGTCAGCATATGCAGATAGGGACGACTCTCTCTCCCTGATTTCTCTATGAGAAAACACAAGTGGCTTGTTTTGAGGAGAGATCAAAGGAAGAGTGTTTGTTCAGACTACGTGCTCCAATACTATTTCCTTCACATCCTTACTTGCAGTCCATGATTTTGTCTAATATTTGCACAGGACAGTTCTATTGTGGAGATGCATGTCCTAGGGGAAGTGTAGAGGAATTAAGGCATCTGCAGATTGCGGACAACAGCGCCATGCCACAACTTTCAAATTATATTGCTCCCATTGTTTTCTATGGAAGTCGGCAACTGCTGTTCTCACAGCTGTCAACATTGTTGACCTGGGAGCCATTTAGATTCATCTCTATTTATGGCTTGCAGCAGTCAACATTTTACTGATAGATGTCATGGTTTTGGACACATCTAGGCAGTAAAATAACTCACAGCTGCTAGAGGCAATTGGTGAAAGCTATTGTTTTTTACAGGGTGCTAAGAGTCCTTGTGGTTTCCTCTAGCAATGAATACAAGCAACAGCTAACTTTAGCCACGCTGATTTTGTTAGAAAATTTGACATGGTTGACAATGTTTTGGTATTTCAAACTCCAGAACATTAGTTCATCTCGATCTCAATACTCATCAAAACTCATCCAGCAACAGAACTATGTGTCTCTGTCTTGATAGCTATGTTCTCTAGCGATGTTTACTTTGCCTAACATCCAATTTGCATTGTTTTCAGGCTGCGGACAAACCGGTGGATCTCAGATTAGTTTTCTCCATATTCTCATGTATACAGTACAGTACACGATTCTGTGTCCTTAGGTTATTCAATTTCTAAACAAGGCTTTGGCACAGCCCAAACTCATGCAAAGTCTCTCAAGGACAAGTTGTTATTCTAGCCCCCCCTCCTTCCCAGACCACCTTCTCCCGCTGTTTTCCCTTCCCATCCGGAGTGCTCTCTCTCTCTCTCTCTCTCTCTCTCTTTCTCCCCAGCTATCAACAGAGAGATCAATGAACAGAGAAACAAGCTAGCATCTAATTACACATTTCCAATCTCCGATCTGCAGTCAATGCGCCTGGGAAATAATGATTCTTTTTGATAGCCTCTGCGACTAGCTGAGAGTGTGTTTATATGTTTATTTACATATAAAAGGAAGACATTCTCCATGTCTCCAAGAGAAAAAAAGAGAAAGAAGACAATTTTCCCCTCCTTCTCTTCAATGCTCCTTTTCAGCAAGAGGGAGGCGATCAAATGTCGAACCATTGTTTGCCTCGGCTCTAATTAATTCTGCTCGTTATCTCTGACTGCAGAAAGACCCAGTCAGTTCATATTGGAACAGGACCAGTAGTGGTGTGGGTGGGGGGGGGGGGGAGGGGGAGACGAGGGCTGAGCGAGGGAGGGAAGGGGAGGAGGAGGTGGAGGGAGAACTCTGGTGAAGACCCCGTCTCTACATCAGCAGAAGTGATCGCAGAGGGTTGCGTAAAGTGGATTAATGCACAGCCAACAGCATTGAGTGAATATCACAACTGAAATCCAAACCGTCAAAAACAGCCCGGGTTACGAATGAAATAAGAAAATTAGTGCTGAAAATTTGCTGTGTGAACAAAAAATAATAATAAAAGCAAATAAAATCAGGTATTTGTAAATGGCACGGGGAGGGGTCAGTGCTAGAAACTCAAAAATAATGCCAGAAGACAAACACAGGAGCCAAATGCATAGGGACTAACTTTCATAGTCAAAATCGGCTTCACTTAGAGGACTGCTCAGACCAGAATCTGTGAAGAATAGCAAACATAAAAAAGAAAGAAAAAACTAGTTTAAATAATGCTGAAATGCTGAAATAAATGGCAACTGAATCCTAAAATTGACAAAATGATAAAGAGGCCAAGAATCAGACACACACAGGAAATAAAAGTATGTTATTCCTTAAATGTATTCACAACTCTTTACCAATGTTATATTTCATGTTGTGGTTATTTTTTGATCAGGCATGGTGGTGGACCTCCCCTTTCCTGAATTATTGAGGTCTTTTTCAGAATGGGGGCCTGCGTGCTGGAGGTAAATGACAGACAAGCAGGGAAAGTAGGCCACACATTTCAGCACATTCTGACCCCCTCCCCCACCAGTAAACTCCAATCAGTACTGAGGCTGTGCGAGCCATTCCTTTTCCACGGGCGTCCCCAGCTCCTGCTCGACAAACTCTTCTATCAAGCCCTGAACTCAGCGGTCAAAATGTGGACGGGGGGATAATACATTGATTTAGTATCTCACTGCTTTCATGAACAATGTTTAAGGTTTGAAACCACTCAAGAAAATGTGAAAAATGGGAAGAGGCTTATATTTCTCCCCAAAAATTAAAGCTAAAAGACTTTTGTCCAGGGTAGGTGAGAGTGAATGGTGTGGAGAAGCATCTGCCTACTCGGTTGACAGCTACTGTACATAATCTGGCTTGATTGGCTGGATCACAGGGAAGCGCTTTTGACAGTTCAAAGTCGGTCGACTCAGTGGAGAACAGAAGATCCATGCGAGTCAAACAAACACAGCTCCTCCCCGGCAGGCGGGCCCCGTCTTTCTGGGCCGATGGTGGCGTCTGTGGGACTGTGGCTGGTCTGTGTGGTACAGGTGAGATGACCGGCCCTTCCGCTGCGCACTGCTCTACATAAAGGAAAGACTTCACCAGAGGACGGCCTTGAACGGTCCAGGTATCCGTCCCTGAAGACCAAGTAGCCACTTCTGTGCCATGGTTTGACTGTAGAGATGCTGTTGATAGCCCAGGGTCTTGAGCATTTCAACTCCAGTGCAGCATACAGTATTTACTATACCTTACTGCACTAGAGCCCCAGATGTAAAAGAGGAACAAAGACTCAGCTGTAGGGTTCATGACCAAGGGTGAAGACGACAAGACAACACACCAGAGCAGGTTCCACAGACTGTTTCTCCAAAGGTTCCACAGAATGTTTCTCCAAAGTTCCACAGACTGCTTCCCCAAAGGTTCCACAGACCGTTTCCCCAAAGGTTCCACAGACTGCTTCCCCAAAGACGCCAGATTACCGGACATTTGGTCTTTCTTTCCTCAATCGCTAACCTCATCAACGCTTGACACATCGACCGTTGCAGTTCAGAGTTCGTGGGTGGACTGAAAGTTCAAGTCCCACAGGTATACACTGACTCATTGGCCTGTGCCATCCCTCATCCAGTAACCCTGCCCCAATGAGAGAACTGACTCTACTGAGAACTACGTGGAACCGACACTCGTTTCTTAAGCCTTGCAGCCGCTTCTATACCTGACGTGTGTGACCGTCCATCTGTCCGTGTGTGTGTACTGTATGTCCGTTTGTAGCATGGGATTTAGACCAATCAGGAGCAGCCAATACCGTTGCACACAGTAGAGATTGCTCATAAAGCCCCTGGGTGTGATTTTTCAAAATGATTTGTAGCAGATGAGGTGGCCCAGTAAACAGGAGCCGGAGGGTGGGTTCGGTCCTCGGCTGAGGGTAGGTGTGTGTTGTCGGCAGGGAGTGTTACCCCGGCGCCGTGCTTCCTCACAGACCCCGCCCTGTCTAAACAGAAGGGGAAGAGCGGGTGGCGGGAACTCAGCGGGCGAGCGTGCGGAGCGGAGAGCCGACCCTGCTCTAATTGATCTGTGACCATGGCTAATTAAACATGATGGGGGGGGGGGGGGGGTGTACAGATCTCCTGTTTCCAGGCGTCATTCATCACAACGGGGGGCTACATGTGTGTGCGCTTAATTGTTAAATGTGTGTGCGTTTGAGTAAGTGCGTGTGTGCGTGCGTGCGTGCGTGTGTCTGTATGTGTGCGTGTCTGTGTGTGTGTGTGCGTATGTGGGCCTGCTTTAATGGATATGTGAGTGAACGTGGAAGTTGTAGGAAACAAGGCAGGTTCTCATGCAGGCTGATTAACGAGTGTGTTTTTGTTGTGTGTCTGAAACAGTAGAGAGAGAGAGAGAGAGAGAGAGAGAGAAAGAGAGAGAGAGAGAGAGGGGGGGGGTGGACTAGACAGAAATAACTGAAATAGGGAGAACGCAAATAAAGGCTTGGAAGAAGAGGACAGTGTAACGGTAAGGACGGAGAGAGGGTGCTAGCAGCCCGTGGCCATGCGGGGTGGATGGGCAGAGAGCAGACAGACAACACACCTCCCCTGGGTACTGCTTCATTACTCGCTCGACTAAATGTCTGCCGATGAACCCGGAGCCCAGCGACCATGAACATTATGAGAAGGCGCCAGCCAGCCCCTCCCCCGAGGGATCACGGGACCTTTAGCGGGGAGGCGACGTTACATCACGCGACCGCGCTCGCACGCACGCCAAAACACGCGCTTAGCTCAGCTTCGCATATGACGGAATGCGAGCATGAAGTAGTTACCCTGACGCAGGGAGGTCAGTGCGCTCATCGACAGCATATGCTCGATTGGGTTTGGAGGGCCGGCTCTGAGCACACTGGGGTATGCCCGCTTGAACAATGGCCACTATTATCTAATGGGCTTGTTGCCGAATCCTTGCAGCCTTGCTTAATTGGGCTAAAATGTCCTTTTAAATTAAATTCTCCGGACGAGGAGATAATGACATTGCCGGCTTCAATGGAACGACGGGCGACTGTCGAGATGAAGACAGGGACACTCACTTAATACGTGGAATGTGGATGTGAGCGTGTGTGTGTGTGAGAGAGAGAGACAGAGAGAGAGAGAGAGAGAGAGAGACCATAATAGGGTTCATTCTTCTCTTAAGGACAGTGGTGGGACTAAGAGGGTCAAGGGCGGAGGGTCACCTACTGGTAGTAAACGAGATAAATACAATGTGAATTGGCCTGTTGTTCATCCCAACCCCCCCCCCCCCCCCCCCCGCCCCCTTCCTCCAGCACCAGCAGAGGGGGGGTCATTCCAAGACACGGGGGGACACGGCACGTACCCTGCCACACAGCGGGCTCACCAGGCAGCGCCGGGAGATTAGGTCCCTTTTCGAAGGGTGAGCCCCCCTGTGATGGACTGGAGATTGGTGACACAAGACAGATGGCTGGTAGACATGGAAGTGGGGGGCGGGTTCGAGGGAAGCGACTGACGAGCGTCGAGAGGAGGTGGAGACGGCGAGGATCTGGACGTGGAGGAAATGTCATCCGGGCTTTAGACGGTAAAGCCAGAGAAAATTGAGACGGGATGGAGTGTTCTCGGGCCATTAATGGCAGCTTAAGCCGAGACGAACAACAGAGTGGAGGTGCATGTGGGAGGGGGGGGGGGATGGAGGGAGGGGCCAAAGGTCTGCAGAACTAAATCTACAGTAGGAGAGGTGTCGGACAAGCGTGCTCCAGCCTAAAAGAGAGGGCGCTCCGGCCCAAAAGAAAGGAGAGGACATGTACATCTACGGTATTTCGAATATAACGAAGAGTGCCATGGTTATTAAAAATGAATGGTTTGTAGTTACATGAGTTGATGTAGAAAAACAAATGGTACATACAGTATGTATACAGGGCAGTATCAGGGTCTACTTCATAAACATTATGCATTATCAAGCATCATCAATATATAATAGCCCATTTTGGCATATAAACTTGGTCAAATGTGTACACACATGAACCTGGTCAAATGTGTACATACAGTATAAACTTGATTATTCATTTTACCATAAAGTATGTCTTTCCTGAATATCCTGGCATGTGTTTGAGACTGTCTGGTTGTGTGTGTGTGTGTGTGTGTGTGGTGTGTGTGTGTGTGTGTGTGTGTGTGTGTGTGTGTGTGTGTGTGTGTGCCTACAGTATTTGAGACTGTCTGGCTGGGTCTCCCCCAAAGCCGCGCCATCCTGTAGCCGTGCCAGGATATTGCCTCAACAAGCTTATTCCCGCCATTGACTATAGGCTGTGCCACTCTGGGCTGCGCTAGGCTCAATTCAATCGCTTGGCACATTAGATACACTGGATAGCTTATAATCGGTCGCATTGTCCTGTAAAAATATATTTTTAAAAAACAATAGAAAATGTGTTGTGAGAATATTTGAAGGAATAGAGAGGATGCTATATTGTGCTAGGCTATATTTTGATGATCTTAGACACATCACTAAAGTTAGGCCCATGCACTAAATTCAGCTATTGAAATAGCCGTTGAAGGAATAGAGAGAAAGCCTATTTTTTGCTGGCCATTCATTCATTGTGAACACTGGATAGGCTTAGAATCATCAGCAGTGACATAAAACGTAGGCCGTTTCTTTTGCATAGCCTACATACTGTAGTTTGCACAGGCTATTAAAGAAACATTTGACACTGCCTAAGAGGCCCCGTTACCGTGTTGACCCCGTTACCGTGTCGACCCTGTTACCGTGTCTCTCAGGAGTGCCTGTTGAGGATGGTGCGCCTGTATGACGACCAGACCTCTACCTGCAGGATGACCTCCATAGAACTGCTTATTCCTTCGACCTGCAGTATTGAGTAGCCTACAGTACCTCATGCTGAAAAATGACATTGACTTTAATATCACAATTTGTATTGAATATGAGTATTTGAAAGAATAGAGAGAATGACTGTTTTCTGCCGCATGTCTAGATTTTGTTGATGCATCACTAGTTATGAGAACGAACCCAGCAGTTTCCCTTGGTGATTATTTCTGCAATACAATTCACACCCACAACTATTGCACTATTTCTGTTATCCAACATTTTGACGGTTTGCTGCTGAGTCATAATAAAATGTGTGCTCACAAAATGATAAACACAATTCTTTCCTTTAGGCCTATTTCCCTGTCTCATTGTAAAACGATTAATCTTCTACTTTACAAAACTTTTGGGGTTCTGAACAGACTTATTTGGTTTTCATAAACAGACGCTGTAAATAGATTTCCCTTGCCAGAAACATCAAATTAATTATTATTTTGGTTTACTTATATTAATTACTATTAATGGTTTATAGTGTGATGCAAATGTGTGTGCTTGTCATTTCTGTATTTGTTTAAATATAATATTATTAGATAATATTAGATATTCAATATCCGTGAAAGCCCCTGTGTTTTTGCATTTTTGGTAGGCCATTGCTGTGAGTCATTCCGAGTAGGCTAGCCCAACACTAGAAAAAGCCTGTCTAATGCGTGGACATAGACGTCTGTTGTTATTACATTATGTATTTACAGGGAAAAATGGAATTAAGAAATCATTTGACGATGCAGCCTCCATGACAGACATGTGCAGGCTATTTTGTTCTAATACAAAGTTTCTATCCTTCTATAACTGTCCTTTTCACTGTTGATTGTTTGCTTCATTGATTAAAAACAAATAAACAAGTCTCATTTCAGTTTTCTGTAAAATCATTCAAATGTCAAAAGCATGGCGCGGTAAACCATGATGGCGGGAATAACAGGCTTTGCAGTGGCGCGGCTTTGACCCTAAACCATCTGGCTGTGTGTGTGTGTGTGTGTGTGTGTGTGTGTGTGTTGTTTGTGTGTGTGTGCGTGTGTGTGCATGCGTGTGTGTGTACAGTATTTGAGAATATCTGGGTGTGTATGTGTGTGTGTGTGCGTGTGTGTGCATGCGTGCGTGTGTGTGTGTACAGTATTTGAAACTATCTGGCTGTGTATGTGTGTGTGTGTGTGTGTGTATACAGTATTTGAGTGTCCTGTTTGCATCCGCACCATACCTGGCGTCTGGAAGTTGATGCGTCTCATCTCCACAGGATCTGTGGGGTGGTGAGGCGTGATCTCCGCGTTGTTCAGAAGACATTTTGTCCGGGGTTCAGACTCTTTTCTTTTGCGGCTTAAATGGGAAAAAAACAAGAATGACCGCAGTCAAGGTGGAGCACAAAATGGCCACCGTGTCTCAAATAAACAAGGAGCTCTCAGCACTCGACAGCAACTGTGCGAGCGCCGAAAGTCAACAACACTCCACAGAAAGAACAACAAAAGAAGTTGAGAAGGCAGATCTAGTGGGCCAGCGTCGAGTTTCCCACCCATTTTCCCACCACAACTAATTAAAAACATCTTTTATGCTGAGACAGGTTATTTTCGCTCTGAAATCGGCAATAAAGTACAGCTAAGCCTTACCTGTCAGGTTTGCTGCTTCCAGAGAAAGCAATGGAGTCAAATAAATAAATATATCAAGAGGGGAAAAACACAACACAGGGAGAGAGGGGGGAGAGAGAGAAATCAATAGAGAGCAGTTTAAAATTCACAGGGGCTGCCGCTCGCCCGCAGCGGCAGATAAAGTTCATCAGCATTTGGAGGAGCCTGTGTGTGTGTGTGTGTGTCTGTGTGAGTGTGTAAGAGTGTGTGTGTCTGTGTGAGTGCGTGTGTGTCTGTGTAAATGTGTAAGAGCATGTGCGGTGTGTCTGTCTGTGGTGTGTGTGTGTGTGTGTGTTTGTGTGTGTGTGTGGGAGAGAGAGAGAGAGAGAGAGAGAGAGAGACAGAGAGAGAGAGAGGGCATGGGGAATGTCAGGGCCAAGGGCAGGCCCAGGAAACACTATCCACCAGGGAGAGATGGAGGGAACATGGGAGAGAGAGGGAGAGAGAGAGAGATCCAAGTAGAGATGTTACTCTCCCTAACCGGCAGCAGAGGTAAGCCAAGGTTAGACTACGAGGGATCGATAGCAAACTGTAGTTCTGCAACTTTTGTACAATTTCCCTTTAGGGATTAATAAAGCACCTATCTACCAACCTACCAACCTACCAACCTACCTACCTACCTACCTACCTACCTACCTACCTACCTACCTACCTACCTATCTACAGTAAATACCTGTACCTACCTAAAGTACTTTTAGACTGGACCGGTTTTCTAAACAAATGAGAATTCAGACTCATTCCCCCAGAATGCACCAAGATCTCCACACAGCTAGTCTGCTGGGGTTTGTTAATTCTGTCTTTGGACCAAAAGGCCAAATGGGAGGGGGGGGGGGAACATCCTCAAAATCTACTAAATTGTGAATTATTTTCTTAGTAGTGTTAAACAGAAGCAGCCCTTCTATCTTCACACAAGCAACTTCAAAGCTCTGTGAAGTCAGCAACTCTTATTTCTGTCTCTCCTCTCCTTCCAGCCCCTCATCTCCCAAAATACAATCTATCTGTGCGCACTTTTGTTTTTCCCACATTTCACTTTCTCCGTCTTTCATTAAAAAAGAAAAAAAGAGAAAAAAATAACACCTCAAATAATTCCAGTGCCGCATGTAGTAATTTTACTGTGACTGTACACATACATGTGACAAATAAAACTTATCTTGAGTGTTGAATCTAGTAGAAGACCCCAGACTCCCCTCCCAGAAAAGTCAACTCACTTCTTGTACAGCAGGATAGCGATGACTATGCAGATGATGAAGACTACGGCCAGCACGGGCCCCACGACCCAGATCAGGCCGTCTCCCCCTGTCTCGATGGGCAGAGGGTCCACCTCCAGCTCCGGGGTCATGAACGTTTCCGTGTACGGGCTGGACACAAACATTTTCTACGGGCAGAGAGACACAGGGTTGAACAAGGAAGGGATGTTTGGGTAACGGAAGCAGCAGTACTTAACGGTCGGTAGTAGTAGGTGAAAGTAGATGCACACATACGGTACTAGGTACACTTTGAGTGTGCGTGCGTGAGTATTGTATGTGTGCATACGTGTGTGTGTGTGTTTGTGAGTCCGTGTGTATGCCCACCTGTGCCTACTTGCGTCCATATCTCCGTCCACCCATATGCACCTAACACCGTGTCCTAACTGCTTGCGACGCGAGCAACAGAACGCGACAACGCATGCTTGCTGTCCTAACTGAAACCATTAAATTTCCTGTTCTGTTACGTCATTTGTCTATATTCCCAACTGAAGATAGACGCCTGTCAACGCGAGCGACAGGAGGAAAATAGGAACAAGGCGAGCGTCAAAAGGGCAGTTAAAACGTTGCGCCGCTTCGCGCTGCGTCGCTCGTGTCCAGTTAGGACATAACAACAGAAAACAAAGCAATGGAACGCATTTTGTCGCTGACGCTCGCTCGCGTCGCGTGTAGTTAGGACACGGTGTGACCCTGTCACTGGCACTCACCCCGGCAGTGCTGTTGAGCTCAGCCAGAAGGAAGAAGACGTACTCCTGCCCCGGCTCCAGGGGCTTGTTCTCACAGCTGCTCTGCCTGTGCTCCACCCCCACAGTGAAGGAGGGGGGCAGCTGCTTGAAGCAAGCCGTGATGAAGGGCTTCCTCTGGTCCAGCTGGGGAAGCTGACGTCTGGCCCGGTGCTTGAGGTTCACCTCCTTCAGCAGCTGACCGGGGGGGAAGAGAGAGAGAGAGAGAGAGAGAGAGAGAGAGAGGGATGGAGGAATGGAGTAGACGGTTATTCAATTTTGAAATTGTGTTAGTTTGCACCTTCCTTCCTTCCTTCCTTCCTTCCTTCCTTCCTTCCTAGTTCTTGTAGGGATCTGTAGAGAGGGGTTTCTGAATCCACTAGATCCAGTTAATACACCAACAGCAGGTCTGTCTTTCTGTCTGACTCTACATCAACATGCCTACTCATCATTGTATCCATCTCTATCCCTCCATCTACTAGATTTCTATGATATACAGTAGAGTACAGCAGAACGTGGATCGATACAATCAATGGAGACGGTTTGTAAAATCCACTTTTCGTCTGACAAACTCCATTGATGGCTTCGCAGTCGATGCTCACAGTACACTCTGGGCCTGAAGTCGATAGGCTGGCAGCAAGCCCTGACCGACGAGGGGGTCTCCGTTCATTTAGAAACCAGAGTGCTGGACTCTGCTGAGGGGCTGGAAAACAGCTAATCCTAAATCCAATAGGTTGGCGGCGGTGCAGAAGTCAAGGTCACCTTCAGCTACGGAGCCGTAAGTGGAGGAGGTGTGTGGATCTCCTCTTTCCACACTGGTGACCGTATAGGGAGACCTAGCCTAGCCTTGACTGTACAACATATGCACTCCCTGGTGAGTAAGACACTAGACGAGACCACATGCACACACAAGTATAGTACAAATATGACCACACGCACACATGCACACACAAGGTTGTTAGCAATAACAACTTTGTGTGTGAGTGTTTAAGAGTGTGTGTAAGAGTATGTGAAAGTGTGTGTGTGTGTGTGTGTGTATGAGTGTGCGTGGGTGCGTGTGTGCATGTATGTACTCCTCACCTCCTCCAGGTCCATCTCATCTGGGCTCTTGAGGTTCCGGACCAGGCTGGTGCCCCTCTTCAGTGGAACCACCACCACATAGAAGTTCCTGCAACACAAATCAACATCATTCCTATCAGTACATCACATCTCACGAAGGTTAAAAAGGTCAGAAGAGAGGAGGGGAGAGAGAGAGAGAGAGAGAGAGAGAGAGAGAGAGAGAAAGAGAAAAAGAGAGAAAGAGAGAAAGAGAGAAAGAAAGAAAGAACACACAATACAAGAAAAAAACAACAACAAAAGAGAAACCCCATCTCATCTGCCCCCTCACTTGATGTCCTTGCTCTCCACCGGAGGGAAGATCATGGTCAGCGAGTTCTCTGGCTCCGGGAAGATGTCCAGCTTGGGCTTCTTGACCATGATGGGGGGTGCGGTCCTGGCCAACAGGCGATGACGGGCGCCGCTCTCTGCGTTGTCCTGGCAGGTCACGCTCAACTCGTAGGTGGCGTTGGGACGCAAGTTGGACACCAGGGCCTTGGTAAGTCTGGCGTCCACGTCCATCTTCTGACGGTTGTATTCGATCTGGATGGACAGGCCGATGGATGGACGGATGAATGGATGGTGGACAGAGATTCAGATTCATACCTATAAGGACGTGCTATTCTTTTAAAGTGTTGGATAGCGTTAGTTTGTCTTTAAGTCTGTCAGTCACTTACGGTGCACTTGTATGGCAACCGGGTCTGAGAAAACTTCCATGTGAGCAATACGGTCGTCTTGGTGACCCACTTCACCATGAAGTTCTTGGGGACGTCTGGCGAGGAGGCAAAGACCACAGAAGAAAAAAGAAACCAAAAAACAGAGAGTATGTTTAGATGGTGGGATGGACAGAGGGAGAGAGAGAGGAGACAAAGAGAGAGAAAGAGGAAAAGGTTGCTTTGAGTTCTTGTTCCCCCGCAAGGTTCCTCCGGGTCAGAGAGTGAGCGAGCGGTGAGCTGTGATAGGCTGTGAGAGGGGGGGCAACGCGATTGGTTAAGACACACAGCACATAAGACTCGTGGACACAAACCCATGGAGCACAGAGGAGTGCCCGCTGGCTGGCCAAACGGGCAGTGCCAACCCAACTCATCTGTACTGACTACCCTAACAGCCCCCCACCCCCAACCCCCCCGCCCACAGTACCAGCGCCACCAGGGACCAACTGAACCAACGGTCCCTCCGCGCCGTCTGGGCTGGCACTGCCAACATGGCTGCCCGGCAGGCATGAAGACAGACCCAAACACAACATGCCGACAGTCCTTAGCATCTGGGGGATGCCATGCTGCAAACCATCCCATAGTAGGGGGAGGGAGAGGGAGGGAGCTGAGGGGTAACAGGGGAGAACAGGGAGGGGGAGGAGGTTCTCAAAAAGAAACTGAAAACCAAAGGAAATAAGGAACTGGAATCTGCTTCCTGTCCAGCTATGATAGGCTAGAGCGTACCCTTGGAGTGACTTGAATATAACGACATCCTACCTTCTTTTTTTTTTTTGAAACTGGGGATGTGAGGTTGCACTAGCTGTGTGAGTGTGCTTGGCAAAGGGCTGCAAAGAAGACTGACACAGTGTCTGATCAACCGGCACTTACCTTGAATGCCGTGGCTCCTCCCCTTTTATTCACACTGACTGACTGTACTGTGACTTACTGACTCGGTTTTACCTTGTTTTGGGTTAGTGAAGTGAGTGTTCCCCCGCAAACATGTTCTAGGATCTATCTTTTGTTTTCGTGGAGAAGTGAAGGTGGTTAGAGGAAGGGGGAGGGGGTTGCTTGCATTCTAGTGTTGTTTGTTGTTGTTGATTTTTTTTTGGGGGGGGTGGAGGGGGCGGGGTTAATTCCCCCACCCCCACGGGTTGGGAGAGAAACAGGCAAGCCCTACCTGCTTCCACCGTCCGATACTGCATCGGAGGGCTGTAGGGCCCTGGACCTACACTGGTGTGTGCGCGTATTTTCACGTCGTACGCCGAGTCGGGTTTGAGGCTGTTGAGCACGTAGCTGGACTGACTGGCGGGCAGGTGGAGTTCCCGGGGCGGCCGCCCTGTGCCCGCCTCCTGGTACACCAGTGTGTACTCTGTGATTGCGCCGTTCCTCTCCGCCAGTACCGGCGGCGACCAGGACAGCTGCACCGAGCAGCAGGTGACGTTGGAGCCCTCGTTCATTTGGGGGTACCCCACGGGGGTGTGCTCGGGCACGTTGAGCTCCACCACGGCCTCCTCGCCGAAGCCCCCGCGGCTCTTGGCTTGGACCTTGAAGAGGTAGGTGGCCCCTCGGTGGACACTGCCCACCGTGTACTGGCGCTCATGTGGGGTGAACTCCAGCGTCGCCAGAGGCGTCACGTCCTTGCGGCCGAACTGGAGCCGGTAGCCCTGCAGCTCCATCCCGGAGGACGGGACCTCTGGCGGGTCCCAGCGCACCACGGCCGACGCCTCGGAATCCCGGGTCACCGACAGATAGGGCAGCCCGGGCACTGCAGAGACAGAGACAGACAGAGAGAGAGAGAGAGAGAGAGAGAGAGAGAGAGAGAGAGAGAGAAAGAAACAGACAAACTTTATTTATCTTTTCTTTTTTTTTCTTTTTTTTTTTTACAACAGAGGCCAAAAGATTCATACCCATGAATTTTTACCGTGGGAAATGGGGGGTTGCGTGAAGGCCAAAGCCTGGTATTTGCTACAGCAACACAGCTTTGTTCACATTTATGCACTCTGCTTTCTGTTCAGCAAAAGTGTATTAAATTGACAGTTCCAGGCAGCATGACGGATTGGATATGGGCAAAGCCAAAACAAGTTGAGAGCACCAAACACTGTCTAGCCTCAAACCCACAATAACACATCACAGTTCTAAAGGAGGCCAAACGCCACCATAGGTTCTCATCGAATCTGAATCTCTATGACATTTTCATAATCTTCACCCATCATGTTATTTCATTTAAATGACTAAATAGCCTCTAGCTCTGTATAAAGTACTGTGCATCTACTCTTAAAGCTCCAGTGCTGATCCCCTAATCTTGCAGATAGAACTCTCCTCATACAGGATGATAAATGACGTCCTGGTCTAGACACGATGCTTCAGCATGGCCCAGTTTCTGGGTAGTGGATGACTCCGGCCTGGTTGTTGCTCTCCGTTACGGTCCCCATCAGTGTGATGAAGTCAGTGCAGCCATGGGAAGCTTTATTCTGAAGGGAGAGCGTCTTGGTGAAAGATCGGTGCGGTGAAATTGCACTAAAGTCTCATCTTAGGAGAGCAATCCCAGACCACTCTTCTAAGCACCCCTGCTGAAATGAATGCAGGGGAGAGGGCTGGATCACTTCTAGCAGTCTGTTCAGAGCCCCAGTCCTCTACTAATCACACATGCTGTTCAAATGTGCATATATACACACACCATAGACGGCTTTTGCTATGTTTCACCCGTTTCAACTGAAATGGGCCCTGCCCTCGCTAACCCTCACCCCTTTCCTCTCACTAAGAACATGACTGACGGTGTCAAAAAAATATGAACTAGTAAATTCTCAAACTAAAGCAAATAGGCCTACACCTAATTAAAAATAATCTCTATAAGCAATTATTTGGGGTTAAATAATCGGGTAACACTTTACAATAAGGGTACATTAATAAGCATTAGTTAATGCATTATTAAGCATGAAGTAACTAACTAACTAACTAACTAATGTCTCTATTAACCATTTACTAATGTTATTTAACTAAGGTTAACTCACCTAACCCTAACCCTAACCTTAACTAAGGTTAATTAACATTAGTAACCTAACCTAACCCTAAATAAGCTTTAGTTAACAGTTAACTAATGTTTTTTGTGACCCTTATTGTAAAGTGTGACCAATAATCCTACCAGGCCAAAAGTTCATTTGTCAGAATTCGGGAAATAGTCGGACTAGTCTATAAGCAAAGAAAACAGTCTAAATTTAGCAAAATTATTATTATTATTTTTTACAGTAGATCCGACAGGTCTAGTTCAATAACTCGTTTGAGTATTTTGAATATCTATTTTTATTTCGATCGGCCGCATAGCCTACACTTATCAATGTGTGCAGCCAATGGCCTGGCGACTTGCGAAGTTGAATAAACACATTCCAAACATCAAAAACATGTGTGATCTGAATTACAGTTCAAATAATTAGTTTGAACTAAATGAGTACAGTGGAATCCGCTGTATTCAAAATTCAAAAAAGGGGACCAGAGGGTGTGTGCCAATTATAGAGGCATCACATTACTCAGCCTCCCAGGGAAAGTGTACTCCAAGGCGCTGGAAAGGAGGGTCCGGCCGATAGTCGAACCTCAGATCGAAGAGGAACAATGCGGATTTCGTCCTGGTCGTGGAACCACCGACCAGCTCTTCTCTCTCGCAAGGATCTTGGAGGGGGCTTGGGAGTTTGCCCAACCCGTCTACATGTGTTTTGTGGACTTGGAGAAGGCTTACGACCGGGTCCCTCGAGAGGTCTTGTGGAGGGTTATGCGGGAGTATGGGGTGAGGGGGTCCCTACTTAGGGCCATCCAATCCCTGTACACCACCCAGAGCGAGAGCTGTGTCCGGGACCTCGGCAGTAAGTCGTCTTACTTTCCGGTGGGGTTGGCCTCCGCCAGGGCTGCGCTTTGTCACCAATCCTGTTTGTGATTTTCATGGACAGGATATCGAGGCGTAGTCGTGCGGTGGTGGGTTTGCAGTTCGGTGAGCTGGGGATCACGTCGCTGCTATTTGCAGATGATGTGGTCCTGATGGCATCATCTGCCTGCGACCTCCAGCACTCTCTGGATAGGTTCACGACTGAGTGTGAAGCGGCTGGGATGAGAATCAGCACTTCTATGTCTAACGCCATGGTTCTCAGCAGGAAACTGGTGGTCTGTCTGCTCCGAGTAGGACATGAGTCCTTACCCCAAGTGAAGGAGTTCAAGTATCTGGGGGTCTTGTTCACGAGTGAGAGAACCATGGAGAGGGAGTTTGGCCGGAGAATCGGAGCAGCTGGTGCGGTTCTGCAGTCGATTTGCCGCACTGTTGTGACGAAAAGAGAGCTGAGCCAAAAGGCAAAGCTCTCGATCTACCGGTCTATCTTCGTTCCCACCCTCACCTATGGTCATGAAGGATGGGTCATGACCGAAAGAACAAGATCACGGTACAATACAAGCGGCCGAAATGAGTTTTCTCCGGAGGGTGGCTGGGGTCTCCCTGAGAGATCAGGTGAGAAGTTCAGTCATCCGGTAGAGATTCGGAGTAGAGCCGCTGCTCCTTTGCGTCGAAAGGAGCCAGTTGAGGTGGTTCGGGCATCTAGTGAGGATGCCTCCTGGGGCCACGGGGTAGACCCAGGACCAGGTCGCGGGATTACATCTCCGCACTGGCCTGGGAGCGGCTAAAGATTCCCCAGGCAGAGCTGGTTGATGCTGCCAGGGAATGGGATGTACGGGGCCCCCTGCTGGAACTTCTGCCTCCGCGACCCGACCCCGGATAAGCGGATGAAGATGGATGGATGGATGGATGGATGGAATCCGCTTATAGTGATCATCCGCTTATAGTGATCAAAAAGCTTGGGACAGAATCATTCCTATACAAATGCAGTTTAAATAAATCGCCTATAGTAATCATGTAATCCGCTTACAGTGTTCATTTTGGGTCTTTTCTTTTACCGTACTTCGCCTCGCGGCACCCGTCTGCTTTCAGCTAGCTACCTGGCTTGTCCTTGCTGCTTACACTGTGCAGTGCAGCTATGTCGGGAAAAAGAAAAGCGCTTTCTCTCAGTGAAAAACAGTCTCCTCGAACGATGTGACAAGTTGCCGAAAACTAGTCAGCGAGATGCTGCAGAGAAGCTTGCTGTTCCCCAGGCTACCTTATGTAGTCTCCCCAAGCAGAGCGAATCTTCATGGAGTGGTTGAAGGAGTGGGATCGCAAATTGAGCCAAGAGAGGAAGAATATTCTGCTGCTTGTTGACAACTGTATGGCCCATGATATGAAGAACACCACACTGAGAAACATCCGAGTTTCAAACTTCAATTCTCCAGCCATGTGACCAGGTGATCATCAGAACAGCTAAAGCTTACTTTCACAAGGAGATGGCGCGCACTGTATTCCATCGGATTGTATTTATTTTTGTGTGGACCGACCGACTGAACGAGCTGGATACAGGTGAGGCACAGTCTTTTTCAACAAAAAACAATTCGGCGATCTAGCGGTCAGGGACATTGAACAAACGTCGCGATAGGGGCATCAGTGGATTTCACTTGACCCGCAGAATCCAACAAGCCCAAACCTGACATGTTTTGAGTTGAATCGGTTATAATAATCATCCACTTATAGTGATCACTATAAGCGGACGTGATCACTATAAGCGGATTCCACTGTAATAACAAAGCATGACTTAATTAAAATAAATCACACTGTTATGAATATGGGTCAATGGTCATTGAATATGGGTCACACGTTCTCTACATGTACACGTACAGTACAGGCACGCACACTTTGTATCTTATAAACCATTAAATTGGTGTGCATGTGTGTCGTGGGTGTGTGTGTGTGTGCGTGTGCGTGTGTGTGCAATTTAGGCACTGATTTAGCCCCAGTTCCTGCCCCTCCATATTCCCTCTGCACACACAGTAATTTGGCCTCTCGCCCAGCCAGGCCAGAACCAATCTGGGGAACTAGCTAAACATTAGTCTGGAGCCACAACTCTGTCTCCCTGGAACATTATCTGCCTCAATTCAGTGTGTGTGTGTGTGTGTGTGTGCGCGTCGTGTGTGTGTGTGTGTGTGTGTGTGTGCGCGCGCGTGCGCGGAGGTTTTATTTTTATTAAATAAAAGAGGAGCGTGCGCACACATTTTCGCACGCCACCAAATTGATGCACACACCCACAACAGTCCACTTTGTACATTCTTGTTCCTACGCCCGTATTCTTTATTTCCCGTTTTAATGGCTCTTTTCTGGGCGAGGGGAAATGGAGTCGGCGCGGTAATGGAAGCGCTGCCTGCTAACAGCGCGGAGAGGGATGTGTCTAACACCGCTGGCTCACTAACTACGGCCCCAGCACAAACCCAGACGGCCTTATTTAAAGCCATGGCTCCCCTTACAGGGGCTACTAGTAAAACGGAAGAGAGAACATCGGAGATTGTGCTCCTATGGCACTTGTGTGTGTGTGTGTGTGTGTGTGTGTGTGTGCGTGTGTGTGTTTGTGTGTGTGTGTGTGCGCGCAGGCAAATATAGGTGCTTGGGTTGATCGAGTTAAACTGAACAAGCAGATTGGGGCTGAGTGGAGGATGATGAGGGAGAAGAGGAGAAGTATGGAGGGAGAAGAAAGATGAGGGGAGAAGAGGAGAAAGATGGAGGAGAAGAGAGAGAGATTGAGGAGAAGAGAGAGAGATGGAGGAGAAGAGAGAGATGGAGGATAAGAGAGAGAGATGGATGAGAAGAGGAGAGAGATGGAGGAGAAGAGGAGAGAGATGGAGGAGAAGAGGAGAGAGAGATGGAGAAGAGGAGAGAGATTAAGGAGAAGAGAGATTGAGAAGAGGAGAGAGATGGAGGAGAAGAGGAGGAAGATGGAGGAGAAGAAGAGAGATGGAGGAGAAGAGGAGGAAGATGGAAGAGAAGAAGAGAGATGGAGGAGAAGAGGAGGAAGATGGGGGTGGGTGTGAGACAAAGACGAGTGCTGCTGATGAAGGTGACTGGGGATGCTGAGCAATCTGCTGCAAAGTGAGGACAGTGTAAAGTGCGTGTGTGTGAGTTTGTGTGTGTGTGGAGGGGGGGAGGGTGTGTGTGTGTGTGTGTGTGTGTGTGTGTATGTGTACATGGGGATCTCAGCCACCTTGATCCTCCCCCCCTCCCTCCCATCCCTCTCTTTCTCCCTCCATCACTCCACTTGGCCCTGCTTCAATCCCTCCCAGCAGGGCTGCAGGCACGTTTCCCATCAGGCACCAGCATTAATGGCCGCTGTTGACACACTAGTCCTGATTGAGAGAGGATTGGGTTTCCTGCTCATTTCCCTCTCCCCCTCCCTAACACACACACACACACAGGCACACACACACACGCGCGCAACCTTGTTTAAGAAAAAACCTTCTGTCTGCTACCCTTGTCTACAAAAAAGTGTGGCTTTTGTACAGTAGATGTGTGTGAGTGACTGCGTGACACTGAGAGGGAAGAGGACAAAAATGACCTTCAACATCTTAGTGATTAACCTGCCGCCACAACTTCCAGTGAGTTGGGCGGGAGGGAGCAGGAGGGGAGGGGGGGGGATGCTGGCTCCCGTCAAAGTCCTGCCCGGGAGGCCTCCAAGAGTGCTCCGCTGCGTTAATATCCAGCAGCGGACGGGGGCACAGTCCGGGCCGACGGTGGAGGGCAAACATAATTGAAACTGCCTCCCCTATATCCCTAATTTAGCCCCTGTAATGAAAAATAGTCTTGGCCCGGTCTAAGTGATGCAGACTATTTGACAGCGAAGGTCTTCATAAACCACCCCCCCCCCCCCCCCCCCCTCTCATCTCAATTTCCATGTCCTGTTTTAACATGCGGCCTGACATCGCCGTGGGAAAGATAAAAATTAAAAAAAGACGACGGTGCCTCGGTCAAACGATCCACAAAAATCACAAGGCTCATTTGAGAAAACCCATTACGGATGCAAATGCTTCACTTAGCAGTCATGTCACTGACCGAAGACTGGCTGGCTGCCACGTTCGGGTCATTATGTTTGACTTGTTCTGGTTGGATGAAAGCAAGGCTAAGATGCAGGAACACAGTGAATACGCTGCACTCAGGGCCACAGCCCTACTTTCTCCAATCAGGACCCGACTAATTACCTCCCACTCATCTCCTGTGTTGTCTGGCACTGGGTAGTCCAAGCAGGATCGGAGTTTCTGGGGTGTCCAGAGAGCAGGACCGGGGTTTCTGGGGTGTCCAGAGAGCAGGACCGGGGTTTCTGGGGTGTCCAGAGTGCAGGACCGGGGTTTCTGGGGTGTCCAGAGAGCAGGACCGGGGTTTCTGGGGTGTCCAGAGAGCAGGACCGGGGTTTCTGGGGTGTCCAGAGTGCAGGACCGGGGTTTCTGGGGTGTCCAGAGAGCATTCCAGGGACACACGAGGCGTCTAAGCCATCCGGATAACGAATCCAGGAGTCAAACATCCCTGAACAGAAAACCTTCCTGATTGGTTGAAGTGCCCATGACCTATCTGCTCCTCTTCCAGGAGAATGAGCAGGGCTTGTGAGGAACATAATGGTGAGAAGGAGCAGATAGATTGTGACTCAAGAATTTGAAGGACTTAATGATTTGTCTTTGTACAAACTGGGGTGCATTGAATTGTGTTCATGCATTTGTATGCATCACACACTTATCATAGGCCACTGTGTAAATGTGTGTGTGTGTGTGTGTGTGTGTGTGTAAACACTTGAAAGGGAGGGGGCCTTGGCCTTATCAATAGCGCAAGACGGGGGATTAAGTTGTCTGACAGCACAATGTCTTCTAGAAATGGTCTGGGGGAGCCATGGAAGCATCCGGAAGCGTGATTATTGAGCCCCGTGGCCAAGCTCCCAGCACCACACTGTCACTTGAAAGGGGAATGGCAAGCTCTTTACCTCCGAAAGGCTGCTGAGGCTTCGCTTTTTGTCTGGATTTCTTATTTATTTATTTAGACGGGCGGCGTAAGCCCGTTTTCCATGCTTCAATAATAAAAAAGGAAGGCTGCCCCTTCTGAGGGATGGATGGAGTGAGCGAGACTGGCATATCAGTGACCGGGGTTGACGGAAAGAGGGAGAGAGGGAGGGAGCGAGGGAGGGAGAGGGACAGAGGGCGAGAGTGACAGCAACCAGGCCCTTTTGGCGGGCATCACAGTACCTGACACCTGCGATAGGCACACCTGTCAAGATCAGGACCAGTCATAGAGCGGTGTGTGTGTGTGTGTGTGTGTGTGTGTGTGTGTGTGTGTGTGTGTGTGTGTGTGTGAATGCATGATGGCGTTTGAAGGCCCCATAGAAGTCTGGCACGGATGCCAGCGTTTACGCAGAATTATATCCCCCAGACTCCCCAGAGTCCCAGGTTTGGGCTGTGTTCAAAGCAGCACAGGCCTCCAGTTCTTAAAGCAGCTGCGAGGAGTTTTTCAGTTTGTGTTGATTTTAGTGGCACCTGTGGACAAAAGTGGTAGTGTTTTCCCGGAAAGACGAGCCCCACCGTTTTCTGTCATAAATATACCTTGCCTAGCCCAGCACTAGTTTTGGAAGCCAGCAAAAAGACACTACTTGAAGTCCTCAAAGGAGGATTATATGCATCGGCTAATAGCTATAGTTTACAACCGTGTCCAACATTTCAGCCACAAGCCTCAACCCTTGATGGGGACAGAGACCAAAGCTCCACTGAGGCGCCACAAACGCAACTGTAATAATAAAAAAGGAAGGCTGCCCCTTCTGAGGGATGGATGGAGTGAGCGAGACTGGCATATCAGTGACCGGGGTTGACGGAAAGAGGGAGAGAGGGAGGGAGCGAGGGAGGGAGAGGGACAGAGGGCGAGAGTGACAGCAACCAGGCCCTTTTGGCGGGCATCACAGTACCTGACACCTGCGATAGGCACACCTGTCAAGATCAGGACCAGTCATAGAGCGGTGTGTGTGTGTGTGTGTGTGTGTGTGTGTGTGTGAATGCATGATGGCGTTTGAAGGCCCCATAGAAGTCTGGCACGGATGCCAGCGTTTACGCAGAATTATATCCCCCAGACTCCCCAGAGTCCCAGGTTTGGGCTGTGTTCAAAGCAGCACAGGCCTCCAGTTCTTAAAGCAGCTGCGAGGAGTTTTTCAGTTTGTGTTGATTTTAGTGGCACCTGTGGACAAAAGTGGTAGTGTTTTCCCGGAAAGACGAGCCCCACCGTTTTCTGTCATAAATATACCTTGCCTAGCCCAGCACTAGTTTTGGAAGCCAGCAAAAAGACACTACTTGAAGTCCTCAAAGGAGGATTATATGCATCGGCTAATAGCTATAGTTTACAACCGTGTCCAACATTTCAGCCACAAGCCTCAACCCTTGATGGGGACAGAGACCAAAGCTCCACTGAGGCGCCACAAACGCAACTGTATCATGGTTATAAACTATAGCTATTAGCCCATGCATAAAATCCTCCTTCAGTCACCCAAAATACCAGACAATCAAATAGAACCAGTTTCTTTCTGTACTTAATCAGTACCAGTAGTTCAAGTAACACTCAAGTGATCTATGAATGCAGATTTGAGTGGGCTGCTGTGCTAGCAATCCAGCAGACAAGTGAGTACGAGCTACTGACCTGCCCCTTTGGTCACCACCAGTTTGGGTTTGCTGCGGGCTCCGTCCCCCTTGGTGGTGTAGGCTGCCACTGTAATGGAGTAGGTGGTGTCTGGCTGGAGCCCTCCGATGACCATTTCCTGCAGGAAACAGCAAGTAGAAAGGAAGAGAAAACGAATATCAGAACAAGTCTCACAACTATGACCTGAACCAGCTCTTCAGCTGACCACCTCCTTTGTAACCTCCTGCCGGGTGAAACATCTATTGGACTTCGCAACTGCGAACATGATGAATGTCCCTCTTGAATATTTATCCTCCATTATCTTTGTGGCTTGTTTCCATTAAGACGCTACTCTGTTTGACTCACTTAATCTGTTTCTAATGTGTATGAAACTGAGGGGGCAAACGGATGTAGGCTAGCCACATTAGATGAGAGACATTAGCCAACTACGCCAACAAACGACTTAACTGACTAATCGATGTTTGCATGCATCCTGGCTGACTGGCCGACTAGACTCAGGCTGTTTTTTGGTCTATTATTTTCCTGATGTCTTCTTGGGAGCAGAGGCTTGGATCAATGCTAATGAATCTTTCAGTGGGGAAGGTCTTCATTTTTTCAGGCGGTCAGCATAGAAACGGACAGGTCCTCACAGGTAAAGCGGACATAAGTACTGTTGAACACTCAAGATGGCATCCATACCATGCAAATGCATATGGGACTGGAAGTTGATGAAGTCAGAGGTGCATTGTACTAATATTTACAAGATGTACTAATAAGTCACAAGATGCCGGGTTTGAGGAGGTATTAGGTTTCAAGGATCTTGCAGTGAGTGTATAAAATAAAACCATGATGCTAAACTACATGTCATAACAATATGACAAACTTAAGAGTATAAAATGTGCTGCATTTTAGGGAACTTCTATGGGAGAGACCTCCATGATAAAAAAAATAAAAAATAAAAAAATAAAAACATTGCACAACTGCAACACAACACGCGCGAACACACACACACACATACACACATCACCACAACACCATCATGTCACAAAATACACACCACAGAAACACGTACACAACACATACTGTAGCGATAAGCATTCCATGCACAGACAGCAACAGATATTGCATCAGCCACCGTCTAGTTGTCAGTGTAGCCAATTAGCATGAGCTATTCCACTTTTTCTCTGCTCCACCCCAACAATACAGCACACTGGCGGCCCTATAGCCTACTGAATAAGAATGATGTAAGCAGACTGTATCCACACATGCAAGTACAGCTAGGGTGATGCAATACCCAGTGCTTCCCAACCAGAGCACGCCATACTGGTGGACTCCATACTCACGTATTCAGCCGTATCATCTGTTTCCCACTAACCCCCCATAGAGGAGAGAGCAGGAGAGAGCAGGAGAGAGACAGACAGCGAAAGAGAATAAATAAGAGAGTGTGAGGGACTCGAGAGAAGCCATGTTGAGGGGAGGTAGAATGGACAGAGACATGTCTGAAGTAGGTCAGAGTACAGGTGGGGAAGGAGAGGAGGAGGGTACAGCTGAGGCAGAGTAGAGGTGTGAAGTCCATGGGGGGTTGTGTGTGTGTGTTCACAGCGGCCATTTTGGGATATAATGTATCATTATCTTAACAGTGCATGTCAGATGGTGTCAAACTTATATAAACAAGAAACAACTGTCAAAATTTGTTGAAAAAAAATTTGGGGGTTTGGGTGACTGAAAAGATGCATGGCATGCATTTGACAGCAGAATTGTAATTTTCTCACAAGTCAAGTTCATGTTGAGTTTCATGAATATGTGTGTTGTTCCATGTTGTTGTCCTAGTGGTTTAAGGCTGCAATTTACTGTTTCATGATATGGCACATAATCATGAATTTCCTTTTTCTTTGAAATCTGTCTGCATTTCCACACTTCTGTGTTGACTGAGGCTTGGTAAAACCTGCTATTGCACTGTCTCGCTTCATAATTCTAGCTTTCGGGGATGGACTGTTTCTCAGAAATGCTTTCATACCAATTTTAGTTTCCCAGACCCAGAATAACATTACTATAACCAACCATTTTGTGCATAGTTTCTGGGATCAATAGAGCTGTCAATCCGAGTTTTCACAACATAGACCTCTTGGGTTGCTATAATATCAAGAGGGGGTCTAGACAACCCAGATATTAATAATAATAATATCAATATCATTATTATTATTATTATTATTATTAATAATAATAATACTAATAATAATAAATATAGCTGCAAGCAGCAATGTGGGGGCCAAGCAGGAAGTGCAACTACCGCATCAAAGGCAACAAGTGACACATGCCCTAGCTACATTTGACTCCCTACCACAGTTTTGAAAATCGGGCATACAGTTCAGAATAAACACACGTCCAACTTTGACAGGTTGGTGGCGCTAGAGAGTTTGAAGTTACTGAGAAATGACCACACTTCCTGTTTGACGCCGATTAGCTGTCGCTAATTGAATTGAAGAGGCGAACGCTTTTAAAAATCTAAAATCCCTATAGGATTTCAATAGACATTGGCCTAGAGATTAAGCCTACAGTTTCGTGCAGATGGGTGAAAAGTCCTAGGAGGAGATATATTTTAAATGTTTTGCACAACATACAAAATGGCGGGAAATCCAATATGGTGGAAAACTCGGCTTGAGCAAAGGATTCCAACGGTACCTTGTTTTTGAAAATCGGACATACGGGTCAAAAGTTGCGCGCCTAAATGTACCTCCAACTTTGACACGTTGGTGGCGCTAGAGGGTTTGAGGTGTGGACATGAGTCTTGATAACAAAAGTCATGGGACTGGGCCTGATCAGCGTACAAAGTTTCCCAACTTTTTACCATACAGTTCTAGGGGCTGCCAAAGAGTCCCATGGTGGAAGAAAGAAAAATAATTAAAGCCGCAAGCGGCTACACGGGGTCAGCAACAAGCCCATCAACAGGCCATACTATTACAGCACATTTGAGTTATAACATCAATGAAAATACAATGAAAGTGTGATGGGCGTGGCTTTGCATATAGTGCATAATGTACTCCCGTCCCACCTGCACACCCATCACCAGTTTGTGCAGGCTACTGACCATGTAAGTGCTAGAGTCACACAAATGCTTTGACGTGGTGCAACATGGTAGTGCCTTCTTTGTATCCAGTGAGTGTAATCTCCCTAGATTATTGTTGTACAAAATTATAAACACTTGAATTTTGTAGCCCAATTTTTTTTAAATGTAATTTTTGAATGCCAGTTTCTCTGCCATATTGGATTGGATTTCTTAGCTGTTAACACCCTATAGGGAGACATGCACCATAAACATACCTATGAAATTACGATTTACGAGAACAAACTTTTTGTAGGTTTAGCCAAATTTTCTACCTGTAGCCAAAATCCATCAGGGCAGAGACTATGGCAAATGGCAAGTTTGTTGAGTCCATATGAGGAATGACATAAGTGTACCAAGTTTCATACATTTTCATCCAATGGGGTGGAAATGGCAAGCATTGTACGCTAAATTGCTCGTTATAGCACCCCATATGGGCGAATATGCAAATGCTTCGACGTGGTGCAACATGGTAGGGCCATATTCATGTACAGTGAGTTTCATGTCCGTAGATTGTTGTGCAAAATGATAAGCACAAACTTTGCGGCCCAATTTTTTGACTTTTTTATTTATTTTTAAATGCCAGTTTCTCCGACATCTTGGATTGATTAGTAAATTAGAGGTCTAGTTGCATATTGTAGGCTTAGAGTGGAAAAAGGTTGATGAAAATAATTTACATTTTCGAGTTTTCAGAGTAGCCTAACGATAGGCTTATTAAGGCTTATTAAAAGGCTGAGTTTTTCGATTCCGATAGCTTCATGAAAACTTGGTTGTAGGTTATTCTCTATTATCTATTCTCTATTCGCTATATCTGATGGTAAGTAATGCATCCAACCACACATCAGCTTTTAAAGATGTTTATTTGCAAGGACATGGAAGAGACATGAAAGCAACGCCACGGTAATGACAGCGGAAAAAAACGTTTTCCCCTCCGAGGGGGCCGGGGTTAAATGCGCTCTGTTTGGATGGTATCTTTGTTTTGAGTAATCTTTTTTTGAGTAATCGGTTACTCGAGTAGGATCAGGTTAGGTTACTCGGTTTAAAAATGAGTCGAAATTCCCATCCCTTCTAAATTGCTTATTATAGCGCCACTTATGGGAGAATCATGGTGAGTCTTTGTGGCGTAGTGGTCTGTAATTGAAACATGCCGAGTTACAGCATTTTTGGTTGATGACTTCAAGAGTTTTTCGAGGGCGTCAAGGAAAATAAGAAAACCAACAATTACAATAGGGTTCTACGCACCTTCGGTGCTTGACCCCTAATACGAATATAGCTGCAAGCAGTGATATGGGGGCCAAGCAGATCAATCAATGCATCCAAGGCAACAAGTGAAACACGCCATAGCCACATTTGAATCCCTATCGCAGTTTTGAAAATCAGGCATATGGCTCCTAATAAATGCACTTCCAACTAGACACATTGCTGGCGCTAGAGAGTTTGAGGTGTCAACATAGACTTGGTGACAGGTGTCATGGGCTGTCCCCAATGAATGTGCCAAATATGGTTCTGTGATACATTAAAATGTTGCTGAGATATGACCTCACTTCCTGTTTGCCGGTTTCGCTGCCGATTTCGATTTTCTGTAACGAGCGAATGCTTTCAAAGATCAAATATGTTTGTAATGTGTTTCAGTGTATCACTGTCATGTCAATAACCTGCTCTAGGAGTGTAATGTGATTGGTTAACCGTGGACTCACTGAGGAGTGGACTGAGGAGCTGACGTACCTGGGCGTCGGCTAGCATGACGTCCTTGATGAGGGGCGGGCCGCGAGACTCGCCGTTCTCTACGCGCACATAGTGCACCTGGTAACCGCGGATCTGGCCGTGCTGTCGCCCCGGCAACAGGGAGCGCCACAAGACTTTGAGTGCCGTGGAGTTGAGCACCTCCACCTCCACCCGCCGAGGGGGAGCGCCGGGAACTGTGGGTAATAGATGGAGGAGACGCTTAGAGACAAACACATTACACACTTATGAAGGCATGGACACAAGACACATGAGCAACACACACACACAGAAACACACACACCTACTAAATGCCTACAGCAGTCACTAAACTGTCTTGGAACTGTGATCTATGTACTACTATACCACTATGCTAGATGTATGTTGTAGTTATATTATTGTCTTGAAGCTGCGATCTATGTAGTACTATACCACTATGCTAGACGTAGTTGTAGTTAGATTATTGCTGCTGCACCGGCCCTGTTTTGCAAGATGTTGATCTTATGTCTGACATATAACTTGTCTTTTTTGTTTGTGAATGTTTTTGCTGTACTTCTTATCTGTTATGTGCTGCAAATGAATTGCCTCTCTGGGACCAATAAAGTTGTCTGAATCTAAATCAGAACACACACACACACACACACAGAGGGGCAAAGGTTAATCTGAACCCCACAGAACAACACTTCGACAATAAGGGGCCCAAGAAATTACATCCTCACATCTAATTCCATCGTCCCTCCACCTCCCAACCCCTTCCTTTCCAATATGTCTGCCCTGTGTTGTGCTGTCCCTCAGACATAATGAAAGCCTTTATGTGAGGCCTGGTCTCCACCCCCCTTCTCACAGCGTCTCAGACAGATGGCTTCTCACCAACTTTAATAAAACTCTTCCATTTCCGACAGTGGTGGATTGTGGGGGACGCGCCTCCTCATCGCTGCTACCGACAGCTCCCATCAAGGAAATAGCTGTGCTGTGACACAAGGTCAGCCCTACGGGTCCGAAGTGTGACCAACTCATTACTCCATCGGACGATTGTGTCAGAGCCATGGAAAAAGGTGGGATGAGGCAGTTATAATATATGTCGCATGGGTGGACACATAACAGCGACACTCGGTTTCCCAGAAGGGGCTCTCGTTTTGTGGATGGAGTTGGGAGTCCTTGATTTGAACGAACAAGCTTACAACTATAGAACAGCTATGAAGTTAGGCCTTTTCATCCAAAATACAGGGACACACAGACAGACGCACATGTCCTCAGAAACGAGACCCAGTGAAACCCCGATCAAGCAATCGGCCGAGTGAAAGGGGAGGATTGGTCAAGTACCGTCCTCATCGGTGCGGCAGAGCGTGGGCTCGCTCTCCGGGCCCGGCCCGATCTCGGTGAACGCGGCCACGGTGATCCGGTACTGGGTCCACTTCTCCAGCCTCTGCAGCAGCACCTGCCCCTCTGTGGGGAGCACTGCCGGCTCCTCCATGGGCTCCCCTCCGCCGGCCTCCGACGGCCCCACCACCTGGTAGTGCACCCAGTAGCCCGCCAGGGCGCCGTTCTGGCTCTCCGCGGGCGGCGGGCGCCAACTTACCAGCAGGGTGGTGGAGCTGGAGCTGCTGCACTTAATGTCTTGAGGAGGGGCGGAGGGCTCTGGTCAGGGGGGGCAGGAGGAGGGAAGGGGGAAGAAGGGGGGTGAAAAACAAAAAACAAAAGATGGGAGGAGATAAAATGAAAAAAGGAATAACCCAACCCAAAGGAAAAGGATAATTGAAACTCAAAGGAAAGACTTATTATTCCAAATTAAAAGACACAAACTTGTCAGGCAAATGTGAACGTAAAAGAAGGAAGTGATGACACTGGTGTGTGTAATGGTGAGACAAAATGGCACTTAAGTCTGTGCACAGTGGTCTGTAACACCACAAAGTCCCTGTCAGTTGTTGAGCCCTTGATATCACAGGGGTCTATCTGATTTTAGGTTATCCGGACCTGTGCTCTGCTCTCTCACTATTGATTAAAGGATGAGAGAGCCAGGGCCTATATCTTTCACTCAGTGCTGCCTCTCTCCTGCCTAAGCTGAGAGCTGCTATATTTCTCAGCACCAAGGTAGAGTGAAGTTGAATAATGTTTATTTATTTATTTTTTAAATATCCAATTCTATAAAAGTCATTCGACACAGTGGCTGTTTTTTTGTTGTTTTTTTTGCCACGGAGTGTTCTCCCAAAACATATTAAAAACTACACATCTGTGAACTTCTAAATCAAAAGGAAAGCCTCTTTTTTTAATCTGCAGAGAGCTCTCCCAGTTTGGTCTTGTCGACTGCACAAGGAGCAATAAAATGTTCAGTCCTCCTCGCCCACATTTTGGTATTATATGGACACAACATGACACTTCTTCTGTTCAAGTTCTATCTGTCTCTAAAAAAACTACTGCCTCCACCTTTGGTGACAAGCCCAGTTCATTATTACATCATTATCAATCTGTAATAGTGCAGGAGTAAGATGAAGCAACAGTAAACTCTAGTGCCAAGCATGTCACACAGAGAAACCCAGGATCAAAATGGAAATTAAACCCACAGGAACAAGCGAAACAGTGATTTTTTCATTCCAAAACAAAGGCTGAAAGAACAAAACAATAAATTGAACCAGGGTAGTGGAAAATGTGTTTTTCTGTAACCCGGTGACTCATAAGAAAGAAAACATAAGAGTCCAAAATGACAAATCATAAAAAACATGGGGAAAAAACTGTCTATTAAGCTTAAACGAAAAATAAGAACATTAAACTTACAAAACCAAACACAAGTACTGTCTGCATTATACGTACCTGGCTTCCACAAATACTAACTTTTTAAGACTTTCTTACCACCAGCACCCAACTGCAGAGTTTTGCTCACTCTGAGTCAGTGAGCCTCAACACTTTCCCTCCCAAAAGGTGTCTCAAACACAAACTTAACGTTTCAAATTGAGATTTGTGAATATGTTTGCGACTGACAGATGAGACAGTTGTTTGGGGATGCTAGGAGGGAGAGAGTTGTCTCTGTGCTGTAGCCAGGACTGTATTATACTCTTACAACTTGGGCTGGAGGGTCCACAAGACTAAGAGAAGGGAGCTGTTTGGGAAACCATGTTTCTGCTGCAGCTACAGTATATTGTAGTATTACGTCATCATTCCATTTCACCAAACGATTTGTTCTCAGAACCCCATTTCATGGCGTCAAAACACTATATATGTCAGGTGGCCTTAGCAGTGAAAGTAACTTACTAAGGGAATGAAAGCAACAATACAAAGCAACATTCCCGGAAATGAATAACTTGTATGACTGCTTATCTCTGACTGCATCGCGGACAAATTTCGCTAAAACCTGGGGCCTTTTGAACCGGAGGAGTCTGCACTCTTCACTCAACAGATAGGACTGGAATCTGACAGTTCAGGCACGAATATGACCGGCCCACAGCCACAGTTCAGAACCTACTCTGTGTCCAATGGGCTTATTTACTTATGGTTTTACCGGATTTGAGCCTTTCAGCTTCTTTCCTCCACTCGTATTGTATTTGCAAACCCTCTGTGTCCAGAGTGATTGCTCCGTTTTCAATCTATGTGGCAAAATATGCCCAGAATCTGACAGGAACCGAGCTATCGCACCAGACAGACCCTCCTTGAACCAGATAAGGCTTAAGACAGGCTGGGGCACAGCTACAGTATGGTAAGCTTCATACCCTGTAAAGTCCAATGCTAGGATTATGGACACAACTTTAACAGCAACAAAACAGTAAACTTGGAAGGACTTTTGAAGCCTCTCAGAGAGTTTACAAATGAAATTCAATTTGACAAATAATTTGATTTTGAGTAGATTTTGACAATGATTTTAAGTTACGGTAGTTAGAATGTGTGCTAAGGGAATTATGATGGCATGCAGGTTTTGTATTAATGGAGGCTAGAGGCTTTGTGAATGCCGGCAAACGACCACCTTTGCATAATTCCGTCAATGCTTCTGCACATTCTCTCCATGGCACAGATCAACAAGCCCATTGATAAGCTTGTCTTACACTATGAGTCATTGTTCTGTGCCTAGAGTCAGTGTTTCAACATTGACAACCATGATCCTAACTACTGCTGCATCTATTTGGTTAATATAAGCACATGTGGGCATTTTGTTTTATTTTCCTCCTCAATGTTGAATGTCAGGACAAAATTTTTCATCATTAAAGAATTAATCCGCTTTCATGTCAAATGGCCGTGCTGGTGCTCATACAAATATTCCAATATCTAAAACCCTCCAGCAATTACAATAAGTGGGGGGCTTAACTGATTGTTTGGTTAAATATGAGGGATTTAGAATCTGCCACTTTAATTTGAGAGATAATATTCTGGCTGCTGGCAGCTCTAAGGTATAATCTAAATGTGATACAAAGCCTGACAAACTCAGAGATCTGGTCTGTGGCTCATCGAATAAGTGTGAAATGAATTTTGACGCTATGAAATGGGATCTGTCAGCTGCGGGTCCTACTGTCCCTCCGCAAATGTCCCCTAACACCCACCCCCGGGGCCCATCGCGCCCCTATCACCGAGCCTCTCGGCTGGGTAACGTCGAGGCGGATGGTGGGAGCTCCCAGTTTTCTTTGTGTGGACCCTCCGGGCCTGCGACTGAACAGTGTCTCATAGGTGTCTCGACCTGGCTGACCAGGGCAGCGTAACCCACGGGGCCTTGCTTCTGAATGGGGGCCACTGCTGTCAGTTATCCACAGGATGAATATTTTGCCACTATAAAGGCAGGACTGCTAAAATCCAACTTTTTTTTCATGCCAATTGTTTTGCTCTTCAACCGAGCAGTTTGGAAGGACAGATTTTTCAGGTTAGCGTTAAATGAGCGCTTCAATTAGGCTGTGATCTGGATAGGGAGCCAACTCCATGGCTGTAGGTCCTTACTAGTTCTAACTGGCAGTGTGGCCCTCATGACAACAGCCCCTGGTCACCCCGCACTGACTGAAGAACTTCAACGTTCTGAAGATGTCTGCACCAGAGATACTACGACAAACAAGGAAAATATTGTGTTTCATTTCACTTCACTTATTGGCAAAGGGGTCCAGCCCGCTGGGTAGAGCAAGGCCAACCTTTGGGCTTCCATCTAGTTGAAAGATTTTATGCACAGACTGATTTATTTTGTGTCTCCAGTTCTAATGGTCTATTCCTAGCATGTCATTAGCGTTTAAATACATCTGAGCGTGTGAGCAGCTGGCCAAGTCAAACAAGGTAAACAAGGCGTCCTCATTATACTGTAGACTGGTAAGTGTGTGTGTATGTGTGTGTGTGTGTGTGTGTGTGTGTGTGTGTGCGTGCGTGCGTGTATGGCGTGCGTATGGCAATCTCATGCCGCTCCAATGAGGTGTGTGTTTATAATGATAGTGTCTGGCAGTGGCACACCAAGGTAATTGGATTCTTGGCTGAGGGAAGAGGGGGGATATTCGAGGGCCGGTGGACTGGGGCTGTGGTCATACGTCTTGAGACACTGTATGGCTGGAAGCTGCCTTCCAGAAAGCCTTGGTTTCTATCAAGGATGGAGATACTGCATGGGTCTATGGCAGGTTGACACACATCACATCAGTCTCTACTAGTGTGCCTAACTTTGTTGGTGTTTCACTACAGGGCAGGGAGTTTTAACCTACTCTCCTCTGCAACGCTCCGAAAACAATCGGCCTGAGCTGCATATGTCACAAGACGCTACTGGTTAACTGAAACGTCTGCGAGAGCTTCTATTCCTGTACGTATAGCCATGTCCACAGACATGCTGAATGAATATTTAATCCTGTCATGTATGAAATCTACTTCCCTGAAATAAGGAGACTGGTTCAGTGGACTAACGTCGGAATATCTAGCGGCGACGGCAGACTGGGCCCCTTTGCCAAAACAAACACTTACCTCAACGTCATCCATAAGATTATGTATTGTTCAGTTGTATGTTTTTGTGTTGTGTGGATAGAAACATGGCTTTTTATATCTGTGTCAGTCTGTGACCTTCCTGACCACTTGTCTATTTCTCACATCTGCTTGAGGATGGTTGAATTACAGCAGCCATTGGCTAAGAGTGTAGAGAGACCGTCTCAGGACCCTCCCAGCAGAACTCAAGAGGTAGAAAGCAGAGAGTTGAAATACGCCTTAGATCACACTCACTCTCACTGCTATGTGGTTAGATGACTGAGTGCAGCAATGCTATTGTTAAGCGCTCTACTGCTTGCTTTGTAGTGGCTGAGGTGGATTTGGGTCCACAATTGAACCCAACAGAAGGTGGAAAGGTGACAAGCAGCCCTTTGGGATGTAAGCAGTACTGTACGCTTCTGAAAACCCCCAAAACTCATAAAAACAAAAATTTCAATAACAAAAATACTCAAATTTAATCAACGGAACAGACCCAACAGAAGGAAGGAAAATAAGTAAACAAGGTGATGTCAAGCCATTCCAAGGAGAGCTTTTGTTCCAATTAAGGGGGAACAAGTGACAGAAAGAGAGGAGAGGAATGGAGGGATATATATAGAGAGAGGAGTGTATCCCATCCAATTTGCTTGCAGCTTACCGTTCCAGAAAACGATGCAAGACAGAGGTAAGGGATTCAGACACGCGCGCACACACACACACGCACGCACACACACACACCCACACACATAGACAGGCAGAGATATGTACACTCACTTGGAGACGCAGAGACAGATATGAGAGTTTGATGGACATGTATAGGTAGGTTGGGTCATGCCTGGTGTGGCCATAGATCAAGGATGCAGTTTTAGAATCTCTACAGCACCCCCGGTGGATTGGAGGGATAAGTGCATGCAACTGGTGCCCCCTTCAGTGACACTGCACTGTCTTGTGTAGCTCTCAATCATCGCTAACAAAAAATAATTGTGAATAGTTGTGGTTATCCCAAAGCCCCACACCACACAGTTGGGGTACGGCCAACAAGTTGCACTGGTAGAAACAGAAAATGTGTTAAAAAGAAGTCTCCTCCCACTGCCATGGCTTTCCTACAGCCAATTGCAATCAAAGTTTGCCAATGTAAATCCCAGGAATCTGACAAAGGACAACAGCCTGACACAGACTTATCTAATGTAAAAGGATGCTAATATAAGCACCCACATGTATGTAACAATCTTGTATGATGTGTATAGTGAATTGTACAGTGGACCATCTTTAGCCAACAAATGCACTTTCATGTTTCTTACACATCCAAAGTGAACATACATGAACAAAGGCTAACCTGATCCACATATAATCCTGATAAATCAGATATACATGATCAGAGATCTTCAGAGATCAAGTCTGAGACCTCGGTACTATGACAATGTAAAGCTCTGTGTGATGTGTCAGGAGACTGCACTCTTAATATCCTGACAGCTCAATGGTCTTGAACCAGCACTGAATATTTGATTAGTTAAGCTTTCAGTATTCACTCTCTACTCCAACTACTGTGCACCATGATGTCACTCATGTGGAGCTATTTATAGGAGGCAGAATTTGAATAATTTAGTTGTGTTCCTGCCATCTGTAGAAAATTGCACAGGCCACTTCTGTGTTGATCTGCTGAAATGGATTTAAGGGGTGGGTCTGTGGAAGAAATTGGGTGTTGATGGTTTTGCCGTCCCTCCTCTGAATTCTATACCCGCCCCGATCCTAAATCCTGGTCTTTAGAAAGTTCCGTAGAAAGCCATGGCAGACACTGGAGAGATACGTGACATTTTTTGTGTCTCAGTCATGTGGAAGAAAGTGCACTTGCTGTCGACAAAAGAAAATCAAATATGAACGGAAGTGAAAGAAAACTAAATAAAACTGCTGAGCCTGTCTGTCCACACATAGTCTGGCTTGTTTGAAGATAAACTGCATGATTAGCAACGGAGATAGGAAACCAAGGTATGAGACAATTAAATCAAAAGATAAAAGAGCAGTTAAAAAAATAAACCTCTGACAGTAGGCTACTCACAACTCTCTGATTATTGATCTTAACCCCCATCTTCTAGCAACATAATACTGAATAGTGTGAATGTCATAGTTCATGAAGCAAATGTCAAACAATAAATTGTTTCCACCTTGAGGCCTTGGGGAAAAAAATCAATATTAATCCAGGACAAAACATTAGGGTACACATTAGCGTAAGCAGTCATTAAAGTAGAAACCATACAATCAGCTTTGAACCTTGAGTATGTTCCAAGAAAACACATTCACAGTTCAAAGGTGATGAGAACATAGACACCAGGGCAACAGGAGAGCAACCTTTCTTTAAGTCCATGGTGATAGCCTGGAGCCAGAGAGAAAGTCCAGGTCCTCAGAACTCTGCTTGGGTAAAGGTCCACAAGAGGCACAAACATTGTTAACCCCTTCACTGCGGAATCCCCACATGCCCTCCCACTACCCACACAGAGCAAAGAAGAGAAGGGAAGGTTACATACTGGCTTGCAAGGTCTTCTGTGATATGTCGTTGGTAAAGGCTCCGATGCCTTTGTTGGAAATGGCTGCCAGAGAAAAGTAGTACTCTGTGTTAGGCCGAAGACCTTCCACAACGTACGACGAAGAGGGGCCGAAGGTTTTGGTCACCTGGGAAAGGGAAGAAGAAGTGAAGCCATGCTTTTGTCTTCAAAGTTTGTTTAAAATGCTGGAATGGGATCTTACCTGACTGCCAAAGCTGCCCTCTTTGTAGCGGAGCTCATAGTTTATAATTCCCTCCTTCTCATAGGCAGGTTCCCAGGTCAGCTCGATGCTCGTGTCAGACACAACACCAACCTGGAACTTGTTTGGCTGTCCTGGAACTATGACACACATTACAAACAGAAAAAAAAGTCTGGATTAGAGATAATTTACTCCATTCATGCACCCGGAAAGAACATAGAGAATGAGTGGAACCCTGAACCCTGACCTCCAATCAGCACTTTGACGTGGATAGGGTCTGAGAAAGGCCCGTCGCCCACGGAGGTGAAGGCCAGGACTTTGATGGTGTACGTCTCCGAGGCCACCAGGCTCTGGATAGTGGTGATCACGCTATCCTGGACGTTGTGGATCTGCCACAAGCTCATGGGCTGAGAGTCGTCCATGGTGTAGTAAACCCTGTAGCCTTTGATCTGCCCATTGGGCTCCTCGGGTTCATCCCAACGCACCATCATGGTGTTCTGCGATAAGATCCGAGCGTGGATGTTCCTCGGAGGGCTGGCGGGGGCTTGTTCTCCGGTCCTGGTTTCCACCGGTTCGCTGGGAGGGCCCTGGCCGATGGTGTTGAAAGCTGAGACGCGGATCTCGTATTCAGTGTTGGGGTAGAGACCCCCGATGCTGTAGCGCGTGGTGGTGATGTCGTCCACGGTCTCAAACTTGCTATCGGGAGACTTGGCCCGGTACTGGATGATGTAGTGACTGACCGGGTCTGGGTTGCCTGAGTCCCAAGTGATGGTGACACTGGTGGCAGTGGTCTCTGTTACCATGGGCGTGCCTGGGGGCTTGGGGAGGGCTGTGGGAGTTAAGAGGAAGGGTAAATAGCATTCTGCGCTATTTCTACAACAGAAAATGCCTATAACACTATCGACATGACAAAAGGCAACAAATGAGGTGAGGAGTTACGGTAACCCTTGAGCCCCGTTCTTACACTTGACGGTGATCTGTGCCACTGCCTCGATGATGCCCAAGCTGCTCATGGCCACGCAGGTGTAGTTGGCCGACTCTCGCACGCCGTTGAGTTCCAGAACGTTCCTTCCCACTGGCATCTCGTCTTCCGGCGTCAAGTCCTCAGAGTTGAGCATCCATTTGACGTAGGGCATGGGCGACCCTACTGCCACACAGGTAATGTTCACACTGCCGCCTGGCATGATCTCGTGACTCGTTGGTGGGATGGAGAAACGGGGAGGCACACGCCGAACTGGGAGAGGGTGTGAGGGAAGGATGAGGGGAGAGAGGGGGATTCAAAAAGAGAAAGAGAGAGGTAACAAGACAGGCCGATGAAAATTTCCTTTTTCAATGGCATCCTTAAGATCTAGAGTGGATCAACATGGTAAATGTTGACTGAAACTTAACAAAACTTTTTCTTTTTAACCAAAATGTAAAGACAACAAATAATGAGGAGGAACTAAACTAACAGAACTGCTTCAACAACGATATAGATTGACATTAAAGCAACGATTCATAGCAACAAGGTTCCATTGACCAATATTTGACCCATCACAGCACAGTTAAAGACACAAAAATCTATTATGAGTTTCTCATCTTTGAAACTGAACTGCTGAGGATTGTGTTCATAACGTGCTGTCAACACCCCTGGAGTATGTGAGAGTATGACAGAGGCCACGTGATAGTGTTATCACGTAAGGGGGGGCACAGCATAAAGACGCTTCCTGTCCTCTCAACCACTCACACCACACCAGGAAGTTGGTTATTAAAGGGCCGTCCCACGGCGCGGAAAGTACAGGGTAGTTGTAGATCTTCACATTGCTTTTTTTCTAGTGTCTCCCATAATATTATGCTATGTTAACACAGCCAGGGGCCTACTGCACCTGATCGCTGACTGTTCCCACTAGATAAGACTAAAGATGAGAAACTTTAATCAGATTTTTGTGGTTTAGGGTAGATCCACTGGACAAAGCCTTTTTAAGATCTGACACAGTTCCATTGATAGATGCAGCTATCAGATTCACAGACAGCATGCATAATAGACCGAAGTAAATTAAGGAGTAAATGATAATAAAACCAGATAATATAAAATTGAGATAAAAATGCAGAGAGGAATATAACTGAAGGGTCGCTAGCATGCCCAGACAAAGACGATTGGAGAGGAACAGAGAAATATAAGAAGTAGGAAAGAGAGCGCTTGAGGAATAGAGAGATAAAGAGAAAAGGAGAGAAGGAGGGAGGGGTGGGAGGAGGGAGGGGGGTAACCCACTTCAATGCTGTGTAAGCTTTTTTTTTTTTTTTTCTCCAGCCAATGTGACTAAATGTGACAGTGGCACATTGTCACATCGCTGTCCTGGCTGAGGTAACACACAATAAGTATAGAAGAACAGGTAGCGAGTCTAGAGGAGTACATAAAGAGATAGCTGTAGTAGTTTTAGCTAGAGAGTAACTATCACAGATAGTAAAATAAATCAAGAGACAGAATCAGAACAGGAAGAGGAAGAGAGAGGTATGAAGTCTAGGATAGGAGAGGTAGAGTTTGGATGGAAAAAGAGAATTATTGTTGAGGTTGAGAATATGGATGGTGTGCGTGTATGTGTGTGAGTGTGTGTGTGTGTGTGTGTGTATGTGTTTGCGTGTGGAGGAAGGAATGTTTTGTGTGAGAGTATGTGTGTGCGTGTGTGTGTGTGTGTGTGAATGTGTGAAAGATGAGAGTGAGAGAGACACCATGTATGAGTTCATGGAGGTCATGCAAAATAGATCAAGAAAAAGAGAAGGAGAGGAGGGTACAGAAGTCAAAAATGATGAACAAAATGTAAGTTTGACTTAAAAGACAGACAGACAGACAGACAGACTTGGAGGACAGGAGACAAAGGACCAGAGGACGGGACACGAGGCAGAACAGAACAGACCCGAGCAGCAAGACAGCAGACTGAAGGGACAGACGGACGGACAGACACTGATGGGCACAAGGACAGACTGTACGCGGAGGAGGGGGGGGGGTCAGGTAGGAGGGAGGGGGGGAGTCAGAGGAGGGCGGAAGTTGGATAGAGTAAGACTGTGTGATTCTGACCAAAAACTCAATAAAAAACATGGCTCAAAGTGGGTTCTGAGGTCTCACACACTGGGGCTTCAAAATCAGAACACTCAACCACATCCCTCCACCCCCAACCTTGTTGCACACAAGCCCAGGGAGAGCAGGGGTTAGAGGGGACAAGGAGGGGGGGGTGGGGGGTGCTGAGGAGAAACGACACTCCAAAACACACTGTGTCGATTCAAATGGGATTCATTTGATCGTTATAGAATTAATAAATAAATAAATAAATAACCATTCATAAATAAATCAGCTTTGGACTGCAGAAAATAGCCAAGAGATGATACCCTCCATTACTGTGTTGATTTAAAACAACCATTGCACATCCACTAGAACTGGGTTGGTCACATAACCATTGTCTTGGCAGTACGTGCAAAATGATTAATAAGTCCGTTATACACATCACTTGTTCTTATCGCGTTGAATGTCGATGGTGACCTTCTACGGTCACTGCAGGGCGATAACCACATTATCCTTTACACTATAACATCAGTGCTCTTCTAAAATAACTACTGAAAGTCCTATAATTCACTTCCAATGACAATTACTGTTACTAGCTCAGCGTATCACAACCTGACCTTCAGGTTCAAGTGGTCTGTACAGATGCAGCAGCTATAGGATGTTGGTTAATGGTTAGTGAAGTGTTCCATTTAAGAAAACATTACTTGGGGTTACTCTGATATATATATATATATATATATATACACACAAACATATATAGTCTAAATCTAGTATTATGATGAAAAGAAACCAGCATTAAGGCATATACAACATGCCTACACAATTTGAAGCAAATTGGGTTCCATTTGTAAATTGTAAAGTGGTCACCACAAGAGCTCGTAGTTATAATGCTTACAAAACTGTCATTGCGACCTAACATCTACCATAACAGGTCATGGACAATCACCATCAACCCTGTGCTTATGACCATCAACATTGCGCTCATGATGCTTATAACTGATAAAACACTGTTATAACCCGTCATAACCATGTGGGTTCGGTACTGTATGTCATCACATCCTCTTCTGTTATGGCAGGAATTAAGTCACTCTTGTGACGACCATTTTGTAGCCTTATAACAGCACCTCAAGTCTATAGTCACTCTTGTGACGGCCATTTTGTAGCGCTATAACAGTCCCTCAAGTCTACTGGCCCCCAGAACCCACCATACTTTGTTTGTATGAAAATATTGCTCAATTCCAATCCCTCCGTCAAAAAGTGTCTATTGAACAACAAAGGTGAAAGGGCAGCCCATTCCTCCCACAGACATGCATGTGGCGGACACACCTCCACCCACTTTGGCCTGACCAAACAGAACCAGCAGTCCTGACATGTCAACCAAGCCCATCCAAGCATGCCATCCAATCCCAACCTAGCATTGTTCAGGACACACACACATACTCAAAGAAAACAGGTGGGAAATCCAACTTAAAATCCACCAAATGACTCAGATCACAGTGCAGCTATGTTCCACAATGTATTTTTAGAGGCTTAGTGGGAATTTTTTGAGGATTTAATTTAGCATCAAAGCAAATAATGGTCCAAATCATTGAAAACATTACACAGGCCCACTTCTGAAGCAAATCTAATGGAGTTGCATGCTAGGGGCGTAAAACAGATTTAGTTTTGACAGTGCTATTCTCTCCCTGGGGCTGGGATAAGCCAATGGACTCATTTTGGTGGTTGAGTGAATGAGGTTTCACAGAGCAAGATAAAACCTTCCACTTTTGGACACCTGTACCTTTCCGTTTTGGAACCAGCTTATAGTACAGACGTTCCTTCAACAGTGGATACAATATAAAGACCAGTAAGCATAGGCGTTGAACTTCTGACTGCAGCTCTAGTCTCTTGACAGTTTCACAATACTGCCTCCTCACAGTTCACAGACGACTTAGTTATTATGTATTCAGTTTGAACAGCATTAGTTCAAGGTCAGCCAGTACACTTCATCTTCTAGCCCAGCAGACAAATTGTATGCTAGAGATGTTCGCTACCGAGTGTCAGCATTTGTATCCCGTGCCGATGATTCATCCTACCACCATTACCAGGAGATGTAGTGAGGTATGAGATGAGTAAAGAGCAGAGTGTAGAGCTCTGCTTCATCATGTGTCTGGCTTTGTAACCTTCTGCCAGCTGACACCAGTGCTTGATGAGGTGTGTGCGACTCCTTCACTGTGATCCCACTGTACCCTTTAGAAATGCAAACCCAGCGAAAAACGAATCCCAATTGCATGGACACGCTCCTCATTCCCAAAGACCAGGAGCCCAACCGGCCCATATAGAATAGGAGAGCTAAATAAACCACTCGTTTGGACTGATAAAGCTTAATCCAGTTTCAAGCCCCAATGTGGAGAGAAAGACAACTCAAAGGTCTTTACAGTGGACGAGGGGAAAAGCGGTCGAGAGAGAACGCCAGAGTACTGTGCTAAGTCTAAGTGGGCGGTGTTGTGGAGGGGGACAGTTCCAAAACTAGAGGTCAGAAGGCAGACATTATCGGCCATTTTGGTGAGGCAGTTTGTCCTGCCCCAAAATGAAGGGGGAAGCCAAAATAATGTGCAGCCTTTAATGTCACCTTGAAGCTGAGATTACACCCTCTTCCTGCCTGAGGACACAGGCGAGCCACAGAGATCCTTTAGTTACACTCACCGAGTGAGGGCCAGGGCATTAACATACAATCCACAGGGGTCGCCCATATCAACACGCCTTGGCTGCCGCAATGCAAAATAGACACTATGGGTGGCTCATCAAAATGGAAATTATTACCTAAAGGAAACTGACAGAAATCCTGACCAGGTATCTAATAATAAATTGCAGGGATTTCCGAGAGTATCACTTTTCCACGGTGTTATATGTGAAAGACCGGCAGCCAATAGTATCCCAGATATCTTCTCTCACTGTGGTCAGTGAATACTATTAGTTGGATTTGGAGAGGTAATACGGTATATTTGTGCCAGATTAAATGTAGACAATTTAATAGGAAGGCACTACAGGGATACAGGTCTGTGAAGGCTCATCGCCAGGACTCCTTCAAACAAACATTGGATAGAAATGGACGTATTCCACTTTGGCCAGTGAAAAAATAAGGTGTAATCTAGCTTTCTTACCCAACGTTACATACAAATGCACAGCAGGACATGCAAGCACATTAAAAACAAAGCAAGCGTCGTTGTAGGAGGGCAAACATTCACATTCTCATGCAATTTCCACAGCACAGTCTTCCTGTATCATTGATGCACTGTGTCACTGATGTATTGTGTCACTGATGTCATTGAAGTACTATGTACTTAAACATTCATATCCTGTAGATCAGCAAAAAGCTAAACTCAAATTCTATTATTCAAATTCTATTATTCTAATAATTGTGGGTTCACTTAGATTTCCTTCAGTGGGATTATGCCATGGATTGAAACATATTGTTACGGGTAACAATGAAAACAATATCTACCCGACAGTATTGACGGATTCTGTTGCTACAATTGCTAATAGCCCTGTCTGTCTGTCTGTCTTTCTGTCTCTTTCTTTCTTTCTTTCTTTCTTTCTTTCTTTCTTTCTTTCTTTCTTTCTTTCTTTCTTTCTTTCTTTCTTTCTTTCTTTCTTTCTTTAACTGGTGCAAAGTATTGAGGGAACAGACAAAAGTAATTTGTACCTGAGATGAATGAGGTCTCAACAGGGATGATCAAATTAATTTGTCTAATGGACTATCTCAGTGCTGCAAAATGAGGGCATAAAAGAGAATAGTGGCTTGATTCAGTCAATAAAAAGTGGAAAAAAAGCAAAGAAAAGAAAGAAGGAGTGAGCACACATGTTCAGAGCTTGGCTTCAACGTCTGGGCGGACTAGAATGGAACGTGTCTGATCTGCAGTTTCAAGGTTCTATGGTTCCACTGCCCATACAGTTTTGGAGGCTAATTTTGTTGCTAATGTCGCTAACCCTGCTAATAAACTCCCAATGCTTTTGAGACAGAGCACAGGTGATGCGTTTCATTATTTATTGTGTGCTATCCTTCTGTGCTGGTGAGGGAGAAAGTTCACCCTGTGTTTCTCTGTGCAGCCCACATGAACACTAGACTCCCAAGGAAGAGAGAGCTTCTCTACTATGACTCAATTATTACTGCATGTTTTATGCTTTTGTAGAGAAGTAGGGAGTCTTAACAGAATTTAGTGTTAGTGTTTAGTGTAAACCCTCTTGAAAGCTGATGGGGGATCTGCTTGCAGAGACCCAATCTAGACACGAATGAATGAATGGCGCTCACATTGGTCTGCAATTAATTTGGCACCCCCTTTGCCCTATTAGAATGGGATAATAACAAAAAACACTTCAAAAAAACAAACTGCTGTGTATTTGTTTCTGTCCAATTTGAAAACTTTCATTATGCGCCTCACATCAATCCTAAAATCAATTTGGATTGCAACATGCGATGCTGGAAAAGGGAGTGAATGAATATTAAATCTGAGTTTGATTGATTCCTGCTTGAGACTGCTGAGTGACAAGCAACAGTCAGTCAACAAACCAATCGTAGCCGTTACAACGTAAACGTCACCTTAGCACCTCTGCAAATGTGATGTAGAAGTCATTATACTGGCTATCGATCCTGCTGGCACTGTAAAGGAGCATTCAAATAGCTGTGTGAAATCGCCACTGAACCCAATCAAGCCTATCAAGTCTTTTAGGTTAGCTATTAAACAAGATGACAGGAACACTGGCTGTATACACATACTATTTCATTTAGCATTCATACTGGGACTCATGAAGCAGCAGCAGTTGAGAAACAAACAAATATATGAACTGTAACAGACAAAACACAGGTTATGAAAGAAAAGGAAGTTCAAGAACGCAACAAAACAAAAAACTACTCACGGCACCAACATCACAACACAGAAGAACAAAGTAAAGATAGAAGCCAACTAAAGTTTCTATAAGGTCAAAATTGGAAGCATAAAAGAAGAAATATAATGAAACACATTGACAAGACACATGAAATGCAGAAAGAAAAGACAACAGCCAAAGGAGTTCTGTTCAGGCATGCAAGCGTAGTTACATTCTCCCATCATGCATCAGGCCCTGATATTTCCAGGTGTTGGGTTCCCATGACAACGTGTGCAAGAAAGCGTTCAATGCAGAAGCAATACCAAAGGATGCAAACAAGAAAAGGCCCCACAATGCAAACTTAAAGGTAACAAAACCCGAGCTCATCGGGTTTGCTTTCATCATTTCTTCTTTTGAATAAAAATAAAATTGTCTTTCATAATTATTTAGCAGTTTGGATTATTCGTTCAGGATTTCTTCAAATTAGTAATTAATCGAGCTCTGTAATAGGTCAGTATATCTAGAATTTTCAACATGTTTTTTTGTAAATGTGGGTAAAAAAAGTAAAAAAGAAAAAACACACCAACCTTCTCGAAGCTCTGAGGGATGTAAAGGGGTTGATGCAGAACACAATGACATGAGGAGAAGAGAAAAATAGGGGAAACACAGAGAGAGTAAAAAAGGCCACCTCAAGGTGTTTAGCTGCAGCTACATTTCTCTTTTTTCCATTTTTCTCCTGCTCTCGTCTGCTATCAGTGACATCTGTCTTTAAGAATCTTGCCTGACCCCCTTAAAATAAGCTTTGACCCAAAACAATTAGATTCACCCCAGTGGCTGCGCGGTCGCTCGTTAGAAAATGTGGGCCGCCACTGGAGACAAATCAAGCGCATCATCATTATCAAAATTCACAAGCTCCTGGGCCACCAAGATCCTGTGGTGGCCGAATTTGCTTTCGTTCAAGAAGGAAAAGAAATTAAAGAGAAAGTAAAGAAAACTAATGAAAGGTAAAACATAAAAATAAAAACAGTTTGAAGGACACAGTTTGGGCTGAAATTAGCAGCTACAGTTCAATACAGTAATTATGAGGTGATTGTTAAAAAGAAGGATAAAGATCACTTTGTCTGTAATTTGAATTGAGATTCTTGTTCACCACAAACAGCTAAACAGTACAAGAAAAAAATGCATTACCGCTGACAACCTGTACAGTAGCTGCTAATTTCAAGTGCACTCTGCTTTGTGAACGAAACATAGTCAACATCAAATATCATAATTAATTGACAAATTAAACCAAAAAGAGACACAATCAAGGCATAACGTGTGCCTCTGGATACAACTAGAGGTCTTCCCTAACCTTCTTGGTCTTTCAAATAACAAGTTACACTTACAGTTTATAGAGATTTGCATAAATTGTATGAACTAGCCGACTGTACTCCTGGTCTAAAGACACACTCCTGTGTTAGGGAGTTTTCACTGTAGAACTCCTCAAACCTAAGTTTAAATGTTCCCTCTGGTTGTTGTTAAGCTGTAATTGCTAAGGGTCTCTTCTTCTGCTACCAAGGACATTAGCCAGATAAGTATCATGTTCTTCACTTTGAGTGGCACCACTGAGACAGGGTGAGCACTTACTATAGGCCTCAGCTAGAGGAACTGACAATATTACATTAGAATCTTTTCAGCTCCCTCGTAAGCAGCTTCTTCTAATGGTACTGAATAATAGTAATAATAATGAAAAAGGCAGCCCCCTGACCCATTTTATAATGTAAGACCAGTGAATTATTTATCGGGGACAAAGTTATTTGCATGGTACACAGCAGAGGGAACAAAGTGAGCATATTTTTTAATATGCACAGAATGAATAATGCATGTCTAAAATGCATCTGCCTAGATATATTAAAGCTGCCTTGCCAGGGATTCACTGTCACTTAGAGTTAGAAAGTAACTGTTAGTCTTCATTGTCTGTTTTGTAAAAATTAAACCCTCAGACTTATTATTTTTCATATGTTCACAATTTCTGAACATAGCCCTAAAATTACTGAAGACATTTCAGACGTCAAAAACATTACCTCAAAATAGTGTGTTAAGAATAAAAGGTTGATGGTCCCAATGAAGCATTGAGCAAAAGGAGATTAAGTACACTACTTTGACTGTATGATATCTTTCCTTCTTATGAATTGATCGCAATTCAAACCTTTTTTCCCGATCTGGAGAAGACTGGGGATGACATTTTGATTGGTTGGCACTAAACCTTGTCACCCAATCAAAATAAGACTTACCGTCACGCTCCTGTACCTGTAAACCTCATCAACAAGACTTATTCTCTCCATCAATTTGAAAAGGATTGCTACTGTATGTAATTAATTAATATCTAATGGCTCTTTAAAATTTGGTGAATTATGAATGCTAATGAACCACTGACTGAAATCTTAACTCAGTGGCACAAGAAAATCATTAGTTATTGGTTTCTTCAGATTAGGAAGCATAGGGCTCAGAAATAGGAAAAATGGGATTCAAAGACAACAACTCGAAGATTACATCAGAACAAGAGAGGGTTAGTTGGTTGGCTACATGTTCACACTCTCCACCTTAATTGCATATCAAATACACATTAATGGGGAGACAAAACTAGAATCAATGCCGCAGGACATATATACGTCATCCACTTAAGGTTTTTCTAGTAATGTATCCCTTCAGACACCACTGGGATAGAAGGCAGACATGAGTTCAGGTTTAATTTTGAAATGTACTTAGAACTCAGCTGCACTGTGGCAGATATTTATTTAGAAAAGCAGCTGATTGGCTGGTTCCAGGCTGGTTGCTCCCTACCTCGCACATAAAGGTTAGCAGGGGAAGAGTAGCGGACCCCTTCCACATTAGACGCCACACACTCGTACTTCCCCTGGTCCGTCTCCTCGCTGTTCTCTATCTGCAGGGCACCTGGGAAAGACAACAATCCACAAAGACAGAGAGAGAGAGACAAGGGAGAGAGAGAAGGGAAGAGGGAGGGGAGAAAATGATTAGCCATTCCATAGTGACAGGAGGGCTAGAAACATTCTTAGAGAGCATCCTCATAAATCTCCCAGGACAGTTGTTCTCTCCTTAACACTAATGCATAGTGCTGTGACAAGCGGTGTTCACTCTCAAGTCCTGCTATATACGTCAAAAGTAAAAAAAATAAAAAATAAAAGGCATGAACTGAATAAGTCGAGTTAGATTAGCAACAAAATGTGGATCCATTTAGAGCAAGTTCCCCAACACCCATGAGTGCAACTATATAAGAGTATGGTATGATTGCTATAGTGTTGATGATCGAGGAAAGATGATGCGGTCTATTGAATGAGAGTGACCGACAGCCCTTTGCTTTCCACTCCCTAAGGGAGTAAGCGGGGGTCATGAGAACATTTACAGACATATGGTTCATCAGTTCATGTCCAAAGAAACAACGCTGAGATGCTGCTCAGCATAGCAATCGAACCCACTGCAATCCCCCAGCGTAAATAATTACTACTCTAGATATTAACTAATTGTTGGTAAGACAAGACATCTTGTTCTTACAACATGCCTCGCAGCCCGACACATCAGACGTTTTCCCGGCTAGTATGTTAAACCTCTTAGACCTCTACCTAGACGCTGCGAGCCATCAGCTGACACAGATGAGCCCGACTACCTGCTTTAAACACAAGTGAGAGGGGAGCGGAAGATTAAGGTGAGACAATGGCTGCCAGATCATCCCTCTGTACCGCTTGTCGGCGGCGGTTCCCGATGACATCATTTGTGCTTTGCCCGGCGAGCAGACAGATTGCCGTCCCTGCCTCCCTGACAAACAGAGCACCAGCGCTCGTTAGCGTCTTAACGCCATGCTGCCTGTGCTCCTCTCGTGTCTCACAGCACTCTGCAGATGAGAACTGCGGCGGTGGTGGTGTATCACAGTGCTTTACGAGCTAAAGTATAGTGGGATCCACATTGCCTTATCCAGTGGCAAACAGCATTGAAAAGGTCCACTTAACGAACCATAGAGAACATCCTTTCTGACAGCCAGTACACAGTATGTGTGCAATATTTCTACCAAACCTCAGTTACTAAGCAAAGTAGGAGAATAAAAAATACCATCAATGACGTTCAGGTTCACTCCCTTTTATCGCTTGCCTCAATTGCCTCAGATCATCCAGGACCCAAGGGTACATAATGTCCCATTTGGCACGACTAAGTATCGACAAGCAACGACGTTGTGGCAGAACAAATGCAGAACGAATGCAGAACGAATGCAGAAAGCTTTCGGCACGAGGAGGTATGAAAGTGATTTGGATCTGTGTGATGTGCGCCTGGCGTAGCGAGCGCCGCCAGTGTGGCAGGTGGGCTGGAGAGCTCTCACAAGCCTCCTCGGTTGGCCAGCAGGGAGGTGGGAGAGGAGCGTGTGAACTCAGACTCCGGGCAGACAGGTCCAGAGAGCTGCGCTGCCGGCTATCCCCCGCCCAGGCACCGTGGCTCAGTTGTGAAAACCCACAGCTGATTGATGACAGGCGGGGTTTTTTAATGACCCAAAAACTACAAGGGATACATAAACCCTGGAGCTGGGGTGTTTACTAAGAGACCAAGCCCTTCTCTTCATTCCTCTGACAGTCACACATTTCTGTTCATCAGTTCCTATATATTTAAGATGTCTTGTTTCTTAATGAAATCCTTCTATTAAGCCTTTTATACCTAATGCCTACCAGTAGATCTAGGTCTAAATAACCTAATACATCAATGACACTTGAAGGTGAACCTCACCAATGCAACGATAGACTCTCAGTTTGATACACAAACAGCCTTCTTGGGGGGTTATCAACAAACAGCCAAACCAAATTAATTACAAACTAATTAGTACTCCTTAGAGAACCCCATGGAACGCGCTTCGTAGCAGAGACTTCGAGCGAGCATGCGTTTTATCTGCACTTCCCTGTCCTAGGTAGGCATGTATTGGCTTCTACAGGATCCCCACTGACTTTGTTACGGATTTGCAGCCATTATTTCAAAGTGGAGCTGCACAGGGAGGGAACACAGAGTCCCTCAGATGGACGGAGGAGAGAAATCGCTACTTTATTCTATTTCAAGTCACCTTTTTTCCCTCTATCTGCCAGTGTCTTTATCATATGAAATCGCTTCCCAGAATAGAACTGAAAATACCAGGCCGAGTAATTACAGGTTTTACATTCCATTGCTCTGCACATAATATGCACATGGTATAATATTATTATATCCTTTCTATCCCTTCTCTGTTGTGACTCGTGCTTCAAGTCAAGGAATGCTCCTGCATTTATGCAGATAATGGGTGTGATACCTACAGTATTCAGAGCCTTTAACTCACTGGGCTAAAGCGAGTTCTTTCAATTCACTTCCTCTCTTCCTCCATCTAATAGCAAAATGAATTCTTCCCTTCTAACCATGCAGTTCCAGGCTGGCTGAGATTTAAAGACAACAGGCCCTAAAGCGCTTCTAGCATGCTGGAGTTCAAACTTAATGTCTTTGATGCTCCATCTCTTGCACACTACCCCGTACCCATGATCCCAACCAACTCCCCCTCCCATTCTCTGGGGTTTCTAATGAGTAGTTTCCATGTATTTTGCATAATTGCACTCCCTGGTCCCTGGCAGCCTGCGGCTTGCCAGTGTTTGTATGGCAAGTGGCGTTACTTCGCTGTTTTTGAGCACACACAAAAAGACGAGCAAATAATAGATATGAGAAATTATCTTGTGCCGGCATGTCACCATTTGCACAAAGCCTTGCATGCCCACACAATGGGGTTTACAGATAACAGAGCTGCCGTATGTCTTTAAGATAAACAACAATAAACAACAATTTACAGCTAGCACAATAGGCCCTCCAAGACATGGATACAGAATACTCTGCAGCTAGCCAGCTGCACATAGGCTCTCCTGCTGTGAGGTCTTATCACAAGCACAGCAATCCTGACAATTATATTGACCATTTCATAGAATGTTCATATTCAAAACAATAACACCACAGTTTACGATGCAGTTTACTTGGACCAAGAAGTTGTTGTGAACGTTCCTTGGGTTCCACTGAAAGGGTCTATTAGCAATGAAAGCATGCACCATGTTTATTTGGACCTCATTAGGGAAACAAATGCAGTTGCAATACTCTACTCCAACAAGGCCAGGTCAATAGCCAGAAGCTCATATGAATCTACTGGGGACCATTGCGTTCAGGAGCTCTATGCCCTAGAACATTATAGGACCCTCCAGCTGGTTTGAAAAACCACCCCCTGAGACTGGTGAAATTTATGAGCATTTATCCACACCCTAAAAACATCAGGAAGTCAGGTAGGGGCCACAGAGAAGAACTAGAGGCTTATAAGAACTCACTTCAGGGGCAATTTCTAAACAGCTAATCAGCACCCACTCAAACCTCCATCAGTCTGTCACCTCAACCCAACTGCACCTCCCCTCCAGTAGAACAAGAGGTGCGGGTGGGGGTCTTGGTCAGTCAACGTCAGCCATGACAGCTGCCCTGGTTAACAGCACAGCCAGGCTGTTCTGATTGAGTGTGGAGGCACTCAGGTGTGATGATGAGGGGCCTGCCCGGGCCAGCTATGTACAAACACACGCCTGGCTATTAGAGCTGGGGTGGTGGAGAAGAAGAAGAGGGAGAGAGAGAGAGAGAGGGAGAGAGAGAGAGAGAGAGAGAGGTAGGGAAAAGAGGAGGGAGATTGCGACAGAGAAAGGAAGAGTCAGGAAGGAGAGAGATGAAGGGAGAAAGCAGAAGAGAGAGAGAGATGGAGTGAGAGACGAAATGGGGGGTGGGGCGGGGGGGTGGCAAGGATGATTAAATCCATAAAGTGCCCACGGCAACAGGCTGCCCACCCCACTGCAGCCTTGTGTGGGCTTGGCCATGTGTACCACCCCAGTCCCATTTGTGTGATTCAATTAGCGGCGTTGGCAGGCCCTGATTGATTTGTTTAGCCGATCAACAAGATGGCTGGCTGTGGCTGTCCCTCTCTCCTCGCAGGGCTTGTTTTAGCCTGAAGGTGGAGCGGTGCTCTTTTCGTTTCCCAGTCCCTCACAGCATGCTTCCCCTTCTCTCACTTAAAGTAGGTATGAGCCCCTTTCTCCCTCCCCTTTCCTTAGTTTCTGTCACATATAAGCTTACAGTAGCTTTTTTTTCCACAGGGTTCTCTCTGTATTCAAAGATAAAGCGTTGGATACTTTGAACAACCACAAAAACAGCACTTAAAAAATAAAATAAAACTGAGGTAAAGGGGCAAAAAAAAGAGAGACAAAGCGGTCAGTTTATAGAACTGGCGCGGAGAACAGGTGACAGCCGTGTCCTAATCTGGTGCCCCCTCTCTCTCCCTGTCACATGTGGGCACGCTTCGGCGACACCCCAAGGTCGTTAGATGTGAGCACGCCAGCATGGGGCCCCAGACGTGATGCCATTGTTGTCATCGTCCATCTGGCGGCTTGTAACGCTCTCATAAAAGCTGTAATGAAGCAGGTAGGGAGTCCACTCACTGCCATTCCTCCAGGCTTCTGCTCAGCCAGACACGGTGCAAAACAAAAAAAGTTCTGTAAGCGTTTTGGGGTGACATTAGCTAGTTTAGCTATTAACGTTTACAGCGCCGAATGTGAGATGCCACAGAGGTGTGGGAAGATATTTTCGAAATCCCACGGAGACATTAAGACTTGAGGGGCTGACGCTTCAAGGGGTCACCCGCTTACATTTCTTAAACAGGTGGAACCCCCCCCCATCCCCTTTCCTCTTCATTCGGCCCAGTTCTTTAATACTCCAACTCTACATTTACACTAACAACCACCTGTGTCCTGGTAAATCATCTAAGAGGACGCCCATTACTGCAGTCCCGTACAAATGCAGTGAACCTCAATGCATTTTACTGGTGCTTGATGGAAGAGTTTCCACCATCCGGAGTGAGTGGGGAGAAATGACCTTTGTGGATCGCTGGGTTCATGAGTCACACTCACTTTTGTCCACCTCAATATGATTTATGGGTTTATGCTTCATGGGTTTTTATTAAAACATTACAGTAACTCTTATTCTGGGGTGCGAGCAAGACTGAGGTCATGTGGTGTTTCCTACTTCATACACCGAGAATTGTGGACACTGGTGGAGAGATTTGAGTACATATATTCTCTGTCCTGTAATTTAATAAAATATATGGTGTGCAAATGGGGTGGAGGATCTTTATCTCATGATTACTCACACTCATAAAAATAAATTAGTGTTTTTCATAATTCATAATAATGGAAGCATAATGATAATCTCCATCCTGTTACACATGAAGTGAAATGTTCACAGATAAATTAGATGTTTACCTACCTGCTCACCCTGTAAAAAAATCAATGTTGTTAGAACCACACATTATGACAGAAACAATGCTGGTCAAATACAAATTTCTCTCAAATGTGTGCAGGCTGGAGTAGTATCTGAATGGGGAGTAGGGTGGGAGTAATTGTGGGCAAACTTTGACCTTGAGTGAGTTTCTATGCCGACGATATCTTTGTCTCTTATTCTCTGACTACCCTTCGGCCTTGACATCCTCTCCTTGCACCAGTTGTTTTTGGACATAAAGTACACACTATGTGCCGTGCAGGATAAGCAGCCCACTGCAGCCATTTTTTAGAGAGCCAGGTGTCATATTCCTGTGGCCCTCCTCATTCTCCCTACATATTGCAGCAATGGGGATCAAATCAAACGTAATTTATGCGGGTTCCGTCGCGGTCCGGGAGCTTCCCTGCCAGGACTCAGGAAGAGGCAGCAGTGGGGCGGAATATTAACATACATAATGTGGCCAGCGTCGCTCCGGTCGCCACTCGAGAGGATATCATGGCTGATGGAGTTCTGTGGAGGGTGTGTGTGTGTGTGTGTGTGCGGCCTGGAGAGTTGACACAGTATTCATTAGATGGTTTAGATCAACATACCCAAACCATACCCCTTTGCCCATCCATCCAATTAACTCCACAATTAAACCTCCCTGCCCCACCAGCATCTCCAAAACCAGTTAAATGTCAAAACCAAAAAAGCCGCCCCTAATCATGACTGGCCCTCCTATCCCCACATCCTCTTCTTCCTTCTACCTATCTCCAACCAACCCTGCTCACTGATTTCAGATATGGAGGGGAGAGGTAAACAAACACAACGGACACACACAGAAAACAACTGCACGCCAAGGGTGGAATGACACAAAGAGGGCGGAGAGAGCACACGTAACAGAGAACACAGAGGGCAAGAGAGATGGATGTTATGGCTTTTGGAGCTCCCCGTTCAGTCACTTCATCAAGCGAGGTGGTTAAGTCTGGTTAGATACGGTTAGGGTTTGGTTTTGTGGTTGTTAGCGTCTTACCTCGGATCGGGGTACCCTCTGGAAAGAGACACAAATGAAGAGACAACAACAGTTTAGTTCAGGATTAATGTTAGTAGTTGGGTGTTATTTGCTGGTGAATGGACCATTTCCTTTGGTACATAATTGGGACTTAATTATCAGACTGTTCAAGAGGTCTTATCAACAGGGGACTTCATTTAAGGAATGTTATGGGCCTCCCACTGCTGGTCTCCCAAAGGAGCAGGGACTCTGTATGGCAGCCACACTCCCTGGTACTCTCCCTTATCTCCCTTCTCTCCTCCTCTACAGACATATTAAATGAGGAAACACAATGCATCCCGGCCTGAGCTGCGGGGTCTTGGCCTGTGGCGTTTTATCATTGCCACTATTCCCGCTGATAAGCAAGGCTAAGGAGGATTGGCCTTAAGTTGATGTGCTTACTAAAGTTGCGTAAGGCTCTACCGGTCAATTGACCTTGGTTTAAGGAGCTAAATGTTTGGGACCGTCTCTGCCAGGGAGCTTGGGCAGAGGGCTGGCACAAAAGGCCATGTGTTGGGTTGGGTGCTGGGACTGTACTTATTTAGGGGGCTGGTGTGGTCTTCAAAGAGCACTGGGCTGCTGTAACCGAGGTTGCTTTGGATATTTTGTCTTCATTCCACTCATCTAGAATACCTCTAGTTTTATCTTTTCTTTGTCTTTCCCCATTCTGGTTCAGGTTTCTCTCTCTACCTCCCTCCCTCCCTCCCTAAATATGGATGGATGACTCACACCAGACATGACAGTGCTGTGCCCTGAGCTAGCCCCTGAGACCGCCACCAGAGTGGCGCCAGCCCAGTAGAGGTGCCCTACTTAGCCCTGGACGTGTGGGCGAACAGCTCCGAGTCAAAGGTTAACGTGGTCTGTTGTGGCTGACACTATAGCGCTGGCCACAGGGACCCGGACACCAAAATAAAAGTATTATTTTTCTAAACAAAATACATTTCACTACGGAAAATATAATACATATGAAGTATCCTGAAGTATGCCTGCGCAGATACTAAATCACATACTGTACTGTACAAATACAGACTTCAAATGGACTCTGTTTTGTCCACTGATTACAGGGACCTCCTTTGTTTACCAGCAGTGGGGAGGTGAATATTGAAGTATATGTTTTGCCTGGTTCTGAATCTCCCTGTATATTATATTGCAGCTTTCATACAACTGGGTGAATGCCTATATGTATTACCAGTGTTAAGAAAGTGAAATATATACTATATTATTCTATCAGAGATATCCAACAACACAAAATTAGAGGAGGGTGGGGGACAGTTACGTTGTTAGAGTTGGGACAGTTATGTTGTTAGAGTTTAAAGGCAGCATGAAGCTGTTGGTTTATTGTCAGTCAAGTCTGAACTTTAGTTAGGAGTGAGGGGTTACTAGTTAGGGTTAGGTGAGGTTAGGTTAAGGTTAGGTTAAGGTTAAAGGTTAATAAAGCAGGTTTGAAAAGCGAAGGATGTCATTGGTGACCCTGAGGACTGGGTGCCAAAAGGGGGTTGGAGGAAGAGAAGTAGAGATTGGTTCCACAAAAAAGAGAGAAAGCAAAATAATCTTTCCAAAACTAAAAGATTCACTGGAAGCCTTTTCTAGTGGTAGAAAAGGTAGGAGAGGGAGAGGAACATGAATACTCTTTTAAAGACAACTGGGCACCCAAATACGCTTAAACCAGAGACAGTCATCAATCCATATTACGGCACAAGCTGGTCATGAAGTCTGGTGTCCACCCTATGAACCTAGGAGCAGACTGGTCTTGACATGTACCTGAATGACCTTTTTTATCCCGGCCTACAATAGCTCTGCATTTGGCCTACATATTGAAATTGAAAATCCCTCTGAACGGGGACAAAATAAAGGTTGTTTGTGGATGTGGGCTGTGCAGAGGCGATGCCAGTCTGGCGAGAGATGTGTCCATCTGTGTGTGTGTGTTTGTGTGTGTGTATGTGGGTTGAGGGAGGGGTGTTCACCCTCCGGATGGTCTGGCTGACCTCGGCGTCTCCATCGAGATCCGTCTGGCGCCCTGCTGTGATTGGTGCTAGAACACCCGACCCCGGCACATCTGTACTGTCTGATAAGTCTGCGGATTATCTTTACTGCTCTGGCTAGAACGTAAACGGGGGTGGGGGGTGGGGGGGTCTGCAGCCTGTCCATGCCCATTATCCATATCTACTGGTGGTGTGTGTGTGTGTGTGTGTGTGTGTGCGTGTGCTTGTGCACTTGCACAATAAAAATGTGCTTCTCAATCGACTATTGAGCTGCGTGGATGTGCACACATCTGTTTCTGTATTTCTTTATTCTATGTGTGTGTGTGTGTGTGTGTGTGTGTGTGTGTGTGTGTGTGTGTGTGTGTGCGCGTGTGTATGCGTGTGTGTATGCGTGTGATGTGTGCGCCCCAAGCCAGCACACAGTGGATAAGAGAATCCAGACCCATCCAACGTCTTGAGGGTATATGTGGGTCACGACAAACTTTTGCTTAAAGAAAGACCTCAGTCTTCCTGAATATGTACAGTGCACCCCCCTCAATTATTATCTCTCTCATTCTTTCCTTCTTTCATTTGTCCCCCGTTAATCTTCAGTCCCTGATAAGGCCAGCGAGGGCCTGGGGCCTGGAGCCATGGGGACCACGGAGAAATGTCAGGCTCCCTCCACACCTCTGGATAGAATCACCTCCGGGTCTCCGCTCGTAAATATCACAGCTCGGCTGGCACCGCAGACGCAGCGCGGGCCTGGCTAACCCCATCCAGCCAACGCTATCTCTGGTGGACACACTGTAGGTCCAAGGCCCAGTCCACATGGAGAAGTTTCTGTCTGTCTTTGAGACACGTTGTGGCTTTGACTGTACAGAGGCCTAGGTAGGATTTGGGATTTGAAAGACGAACACGAGAGGTTGACAGTTTTAACCCCGCCTCTCCATCCGTTCATCCTACAGCCACATTGGAGGACCTGTCAATCCCAGAATTCCCTCGGAGTCAACTTTGCCTAGAGCAAAAACAAGTCAACAGAAACACGATCACGCACAGCCCCGGAAAAGAAAAAGAAAGAGTCAGGAAGTTCAACCATTACGTGAACTTTTCCAAAAGAAGAGAGGCTTTTTTTCCAAGGGCATTGCCGAGGGTGTCAGGCATGGTGTACACACACCTGGGCACGTTCCCATACAGAATATCACTGACTGGCTCAGAAACCAAAAGCTAATGAATGCTTCAGCTTCAAACGCAGCACAGAGGCAACAATGGACTCACGTAGACCAAAAAGAAAAAGGGAAAAAAACCCCACAAAAACAGAGCAGCAGGGAACAAAGACTGGATCCAAATTTAATTTCTCTCCCCCTCAAGAGAGAAACAATACTGAGGTATTTCTTCTCCCTTTCGTGTTTGAACCATGTTCCCTTCAGACGGGGAGTTTGAAGATGGGCGTTCGGCTGCTTGCCTGGAAATTATAGCAGCTTAGGGGATTTGGGCACAGGCCTTTTTCTCATCAGCATCAATTCTGCTGGATGCTGGACAGGGTAACTAACTACAGTGAGACACTTTCAACAGAGCCTGTCCCCTTAAGCCAACACCACTAAGATCAGGTATCAAAACAACAGAGAGATAATTTATTTAACATTATCTCAAGGCATGTATACGAATTCAGAGGAACTTTATTTCCCGGCAAGGATCGGGATCAAAAACAAACCTCCGACAACATTAGAAGTGTTATAAAATGTGGCATAAGTGAAACGCTCTAGCCCTAACACTTGTGGCCCTAAGGGACTACAAAGTTTTAATTGAACATGTGTCAGACAGTGAAAACCTACTGACTAAATCTTTATCCAGGCCTGGAGGGTGAAGTTGGACTCATCAGTGTGGGGCTGGAGGGTTCGAGCGTAGAGCGCTCCTGCAATGTCCCTGCACTGGGAAGACGCCTGGGGTTCCACTACACTTTCCAAGAGCTTTTGGCCAGCTATTGTGGGACTCCTCAGGGTCGCAGAGTGTGTGTGTGTGTGTGTGTGTGTGTGTGTGTGTGTGTGTGAGACCATGAAAGCCTCTGAGTGTGTGTGTGTGTGTGTGTGTGTGTGTGTGTGAGACCATGAAAGCCTCTGAGTGTGTGTGTGTGTGTGTGAGACCATGAAAGCCTCTGAGTGTGTGTGTGTGTGTGTGAGAGAGAGAGAGAGACCATGAGAGCCTGTGTGTGTGTGTGCGTGGGTGTGCGTGCACACACTTACCTGTGTGAACAATACGCTTGTGTTTGTATGTATACTGTATGAATATGTGTGTTGGTATAGTCAAGGTAATGTTTATATGTCCTTACTGGCTTTATGCATGCCAGGCCTCCTTATTCACCATACCTCTATAGGCATACTTATGTTCTGTAGATACTAGAGGCAAGAACACTGGGTCAAATCAGGCTACCACCGGGCCCTACTGTCTGAGTAGTGGCTGAGAGGAGCCCTGGCATCCAACTACACCTCATGTTTTTGACCTTGTTCGACCTTTCTCGTTGAATTAGGAGGTAGAGGGTAGTTCACATTAGAGGGAGGAGAGGGATGGGAAATAAAAAGTAAGGGTAGGAAAGTGACTGAGAGGAGGAGGGAGTGAGGGGAGGGAGAGGACGCGAGGCATGCATTTTAAAGGTAGTTAAAATGCCATCTGCTTTGGGGACAATGGGCAGCTGGACTGGGTGAGGCACTTACCAAAGGCTTCTGAAAATTATAAAAGAACAGAAAACAAACAGAAAAAGGACAGGAAAAACAGAACAATTCATTTTAGGGTGTGGTTTAGTGCCGAGAGCACCACCCTAGAATCCTGGAACCACAGTTTAGATGGGCCTTTCCAGAAGAAGTATTATGTTAGATGATATTATGCACAAACATGTTGTCACATCCAGAGAATCAAGCAGTTAGAAGTTTGCTCTTTTCTTTTACTTGTCCTTAAGTACAACTACTTCAGATTTCTAAGATAAGATATTTGGGCTAATTTGGGCTTTATTACATATTTTAATAAAACTTTTCATAAACACATGATGCCTACATTGTGCAATTTCAGACAGAGCATTCCAATAATGATAATGGAATGATCATTTGAGATACAAATGCACATACAAATAAAAACTATTTCTGTATAATGCCTAATTTGACGCCCATTTTGACTATACTTATTGAATGCAGAATGTTCAACTTCAGGACAGACCATTAGTTTGATTTTAGTAGTCATGCTTTGTTGATCGTTAACAGTAACAGTGATAATTTGTTGTGGGCTACAGGAGGTTGTTGAAGTATACGTGATGTGTGCTGTGACACATCATCATTTCAACAGACAGGACAGATGAAACAGAAAAGAGCAGCAGAGCAATCCACTGAAGTGAGACAGAGACCAGACTGACACAGAAAAGCAGAGACATTGTGGAACAGGTAGACAGGTGACACACAGAACAGGGGACAGCCGTGAACAACATACATAAGAGAGCTCAGTAAAATATTCAGCGCCTACCACATCCTACAGTATACAACCCCATCCTATGTCTGAAAAGCTGTGGACCTCACCTACATTTACATTCAAACGTAGGCTTCGGGATACATGAAAATCAATCAAACAAAGTACAGTGTATATTTTCTCATACACCATTGCATGGTTTCTCTGAAAGATAAATAAAAGAAGCCCAATAAGTCTGTACTGCTCGGGTGACGGCGCCAGGGGTAGCTGGCTGCATGAGAAAATGAACCGAGGCCAAATACATTAGCATAAGAGACTGAGCTCTTGTCTCGTAGGAATCCCCCACTGCGGACCCATGTCCTCAGAAGTCACAAGCATTTGCTCACAACACTTTCTTGCTCTCTCTCTTTCTCTCCAAAGCACTCCAGGAGGCCCTTATACTCCCACAGGGAGGCCGCTGCCTGCTAACGCTGAGAAAGTGCACTCAAGAGTTCTACAATATAATTTAAACAAGCTGAGACACTTTTCTTTTTTTGCTGCCTTGGAGTGTCTTCTGGAGAATTTGACTTGATCGGGTTCAGTTTCACTAACCTCTTAAAGTTCAAGACAATAGGTGTTTTAGTTTAGTATTTATTTGGTGAAATACAGCATACAACTATTTCCTATTTCCTAAGGTATAAAAAAAGTGTCAACAAATTTGGACAAGAACTCGATTGATAGACTCTTTATTTAGTGGTGTTACCTGTTCCCTGATTTACATTAGCGACAGCAAATCAAATATATTGGATTTCTTCCTATGGTGACAAGTCATCGACCTAAAATATCTATCTCCTACCGCCTAGGGCCAGCACTTAATTAGATATATAATTAGACTTTGCTTTACTAGGTCTCTCAATAAGGTTTAACCAATGGGAACAAGACCACATATGCCAGTGTCTAGAACAATATATTTTTCCTGCCCTCGATCAGTGCTTCAACTATCAACCACACATCATAATGTCAGTTGTGCTTATCAATCATAACATCTACAAGCTAAGCTAAAGTTCCAGAGCAAAGCTAGCAGTCACACGCTCAGTCGTCATTGCTGCTGATTCTGTTATAGCCTTCCCAATTTAGCCAGAGCAGGCATATAAAGGTGCTAAGGGCTTCTGTAGAAGAGGTAAGGTTAAAGCAGAGCAAAAAAGGCAGCAAAAACATATCACATCCTTACCTGAGCGTAGCTGTTTGATTCGCCCGTTACTTGCGTTGGGATCTATGGGCAGGAAGTCCTTGAACCAGGTGATTTCTGGGTCAGGGTTGCCACTGGCAGCACAAAGCATGGTTGCTGTCCTGGTGCGCTCCACGACTTTAAGCTGGGGGCCCATATCTATGTTGGGGAATCCTGCAGGTAGCAAGTCCTCTGTGGAGGTAAGAAGGATGGGAAAGGTAAATGTCTATTGGTTTGAACTAACTGATTATGTCAACATTGCAATACATGACATTCAAGTGAGAACACCATATATATATATATATATATATATATATATATATAGAACATAGAAGAAAATCACAATTAATGATGTTTTATTCAAATGAAGCGTGTGTCATTAGCTAATTGCCTACAATACAGCTCAATTTGAGTCGATCTACATTTAATAGGGTGGGAAATGCTTGTGGGACATTTCAAAATAAAAGCCTTGGTTTGTACATCACTTGTGTTCTAATGGGAGGTCATCTTCAGTGTCAGCTCAAGTAAGCTTTACCAGCAGCACTATAGGGCAGTGGCTAAGAATGCTTTATTGCATATCATTGATCTGAACTTCAGATTAAATCCAGACAGATACACCTCTTGAGGTTGGGATTATGCTGGGCACAGAGACAGATCAACTCTGTAAACCAATAGACCAGATTAGGATCCTCTTAATAAACCAATAAACTTCCAAAATGTCCTTATGGGTCAAACACATTAGGGTATAGGCAGGATGCTGGAGTCAGACCAACCTGACAGGTACATGCTACAGTATGTCAATCCCAATGGTATCTGCCTCTTACTTCTTTATTCTAAACAGGTGTGGTGAAGTAAGCTAATCCGAGGAGACACACATCCACTGGCGAACAAATAGGCACATATGGAAACTCAAGTGCCTGCGAGTGTATATTCCCCCTATGCACGAACAAAACCCTGCTTCAGGACTCAGGAACTCTCAAGGCAGTGATTGCAAAGTGCCTCGCTTATCACCATTGGAGTTTTCAGAAACAAACACTCTTTTGTTGTTTGGGCTGTGGAGCATTACCATGAGTGATCATCTACACGCCCGCCATTCTAGTGCCACTGAGCAACTAAGGACTAGTTAGCTAAGTGGTATTAGCACGAGAGTCTCTACACTGTCAGCAATTACTCTGACAAGGCTCTGGTTCTTTACGCCTGACCTCTACTCAAAACGAGCTGAGCGATGAGTCATTTGTGGGCCCAGGACTACCCAGCACAGTAATATGCATCTGTGACCACATCCTGGGCCATGCCCACTCAGTAAGACAGGGCCAATGGTATGACACCATTCATGTTGAGGGGGCAGCGAATGACCTCGCATGAGCTCCGCGGACACCGTTACAACCATGTCAATACCGGGAGGCAGCTCAATTGAGGAAATGAGGTCAGCCAGTCTGGTTGAGTCACAGTGGGCAGCAGCTAAACCAGGGGTAACGAGCGTGGTTCAGCGGAAGAGGAGAGAATAGAGAGAAAGAAAAGAACAACAGAGAGACAAGTATAGAAAGAGAGACAAAGCATGGGAAACTGGAGCCCCTAGTATGCTCCCTGGTATGGGCTTTGACATCAGTAGAGAGGGATAAATATTTCAAAGCCAGCTTCAAAGAATCAGAGCCATTTCTGCTGTTTTAGGCTGCGAGCCGAATCCTTTCCATTGATTATTAACGAACGCTGATGCATAATCTCTTTGTACTGAAGCTCCCCGGGGAACAGCTAGTGCAAGCCTGTACATCAGCTTACACTTGAGGATAGGGTAGTGTGCTGTTTTGTTCCACCTTACCTTACCCCGTCTCCTCCCCACAGCCTCGGAACTACAATGCCGGATGTACAGTATGAGTAGTACCCTCTATCTAATACCCCTCCAGCTATGTTTGAGTAGACCAAGATAAACCCGGCTTTTACTCGGCACCAGACACACCGGCCCGATCGCCGGATGACACGGCGGATGTCACCGGCCGATGTCACCGGCCGATGTCCGGGACCCGTCCAAGCTTCACATCACATTAAGTCAGCCTCAAAGGTAGGGAAGCAGAAGAGAACTCCTCTCTGCTACCCACGGCCAGTAATGAAGCCGCAAACATCCTCAGAGTAATTGGATTTCAGGTTAATGAAATGGGGCAAGTGATGGAAGGGGATCAGTTTGGAGACGTCCGGAGAGGCGGACGGTGGCGAGCGAAGGGCGGAAGAGGAGGACGAGCGGGGCGGTGGAGGAAGCGATCACACTATCATTACCGCTACTCCCATCTAAGACAGCAGCTGAAAAAAAAGATGTCACTCCCAAGTGTAAATGCCATGCGGAGAACATTAGCTTTCTTAGGCCAGATGTCTGATGCAATCTGCCCTGGGCCGTAGAAGCAGCGTTCATAGAAACCGCCATGCAAAAAAAAAAAAAAAAAATCACTCTTCAAGGAAGAAATGTTAGTTCAGGGTCAGACAGCAGTAAACAGGTTCCAGAAGGAGATATCAGCCAATGACTGATACTACCCAGAATTCCCTTGGGGGTGTCTTGGACACCCTACAATTATATTTCTGTATGACGCATGAACATCTATCAACTCCAACCATCCACGACTTAATCGGTCAGTGGTGATGCCACTGCTTCATTGGCCTGAAGCATTGGTCTCCCTAGCACCTGTCACCATGTAGAGGAACATAGTCATTTACACTGATGCTGGGTTTCTTACATGGATGCCCTTACCCCGCCCATCCAGGTCGGCTCTGCAGACTTATTTATGTTTCAAGGCTGCAGCTAAAGTGCCACTCTGCCATATCCCCTACAAACATCCATAATTGGAGGTTCTTCAAACAAACCTCTTCCAATAGACTACAACTAGCCCTCAGCAAGCTGCATGGAACATTGAGAGTACAAATTTCCCAGCCTGAAACCAGGTGTCGTGGGCGTTTGTTGAGGGCTTTTGTTTGTGCTTTCGTAGAACCATTTTCGATGCGTCCCATCAATCACGGCAAGGGCTGGTGCCATGCAATTACATGTTGGCATATGCCAGGGAAAGGCATCTGGACAGCTCTGTCTGACTCTGCACATGCTGAGCTGTAATTAAGCTATACCAACAACGCCGTTGTTATGGCTATCACCACTGAGGCTGCATAATATTGGTCACTCAATTTGGCAGCTGGCTTATAGGGTCTACTGTACATATCCATCAACATCTTGTGGTTGACCTTTTTTTTGTCCCCCTTCAACCTCTGTGGCTATGCCGGTGGCGTTGAACACAGTAAGAAGGGGGCATTCATTAGCCGTTATTGTCTTTAATTGTGGTTCGCCATTTGATGTCATTACACAGGCGACAGGTGCAAAGCCTTTAATCTGATCGGTTGGGGATCAGAGCAGACTGCTTTTTGAGCAGAACAGCAGCCATTTTGGGTCAAGAGTAAAGCGTATGATGCCAGCTTCTCTGACAGGGTGGCTCCAAAGCTCATTGGAATGAGCCATCTATTACCAAGTATCACCCCAATGAGTGGGTGAGAACACCTGACCTTCCCATCACTGTAGGGGAATGCAGGAACTGCTATTGATGCACCGCCATCCCCCACACATATGTTCCCTTGGCTGACTGACTGATTTCATTCGGTCAGTGTCATAATAAGGTGAACTGATTACCTCTCACTCCAGCCAGCGATGGGGCTTTAGAAAAGGCTGAGCATTAATATTACAGAAGGACAAGAGAGAGAGGGAGAGCGAGAGACAGTCAGGAGAGGAGACGAGAGGTAGAATAAGCACCACTCACACACTCAAACGCACACACGCACACGCACACGCACACGCACACACACACACACACACACACACACACACACACACACACACACACACCCTCAACAATACCATAGCCTTTGAATAAATAGACATTTAACTAAATCTGCTGTGCAGACCCAGCTGTTTGAACTCTGGAGATGGTCAATTTAATTTACTGTGCTCAAAGTCCACAGGCAGCTCTACGATAGTAGACAGGTCAGCTGAGAGAGAAAGAGAGAGAGAGACTGAGGGAGAGAGAGAGAGAGAGAGGCAGGCACGGTTGGCTTGTGTAAAGCTGAGGAGGCGCAGGGGAAGGGTAGGATAAGTGGATGTGATGGGGATTCACGGTTTTTGGGGGGTCCAGGGTAGGACCGCTTTCAGTGAAGCCTGTGTCAGCATGGATGGAGGGAGAGAGAGTAGAGTGGGTGAGTATGAGAATGAGAGAGAGAGAGAGAGAGAGAGAGAGAGAGAGAGGGCAGCAGCGTAGGAAAACTAATCACGGCCTCTTTGGCACTGCTCCCCTTCGGACTCCAATCTCAGGTAGGTAATGGATATTATGCAGCGTGCACTCAGCCTCTCCCCTCTGTGCTCGCTGCACCTTCAGTCTGGGAGGCGACCGGACCCCCATTTGTATTCTTCACGCTCCCAAGGACCAAGGGCAGAATTTACATCCAAATTTCAAAACAGAGAAAGAGAGAAAGGTTTTGAATGCTCTAGATTGCTGTCGACTGAGGGTCGGGTCAGTTTTCTGAACATATGGGCAAGGGAGAGGGCACCCGGTGTCTCTATCTTAAGGAGAGCTGTTTACGTTTGAGCTCTAGATCTAGATCTGCCTGTGGGCTTAGGCAGCTTTAGACGTCTGGGCCCCGTACTACTAAGCTAATTCAACATAACCAGGATAACTTTTTGCTAGCTCGCTCGAGTAAACCAAACCACCACAATCATGGATAAACAGCGCCACGACGGTGGTCAGCGACTTGTTAAATCTACCCAGCTGCTCTAATCTAGTTCTGAGCGTGTTCACAGTAAAAGGGGAGGTTTTTGCACAAAATGACCAATCACAAACCATTGTATGGGTATTTGGACACGGCCATGGACAAGGCAAACAGCACGCATAACCAAGCTCCATCCACGGCATTTTACACAAGAGGAGCACTATTATAGAAATGTGAACTATATAATCCAGGCACAAAATAGTGCCGACTGTGTGAATGTGTTTTACCAATATCCTCATGAACACGAGTAGGCTATCACTATAATTGGGCCATATATTCTTATGCCGTGTAAATGTGTGATCTCTCTATACAAGAGGAGTTTAGAACTCAAGATTAAAATAAAAAATATTACGATGGAAAAAGTGAAGTTTGACGTGGAGAAGTAGTCTTCAATAAAATGCAAGTGCATAGCTTACAGTCTGCGGGACTGATATCAGGGAAAGCCAAAGAGGGGTTTGTCGGTCTGTAAAAGAACCTGACTATTTGCGCACTGAGAATATATTTTTAATTTGCATACTGAAGTTTCATATCTTAACGTTCAATGCCATTTTCCAAGTGAATTGATCAGTGAGCAGGCAGTGCTTCATATGTTTTGACCCATAATCTAGAACTTAACTATGACCAGAAGGACACACATAACACCAGTCTTACAATCACTAGTTGCCTCTGTTTTAGAATTGATTTTAATATTATTATTATTATTGTTATTATTAATATAATATAATATAATATAATATAATATAATATACGATTATATAATATAATATACGATTATATTATATTATATTATATTATTATTAATATTATTTTAGAATTGATTTTAATATTAATTTATTAGTTTACAAATCACTCTTTAGTCATGCATGCAGGCATGCTTTTATACACCAAGTCCCTGAGGTCCTCTGGCACTGAACTATTAACTATTCCTAGATCTGAACTATTAACTATTCCTAGATCCAGGACCAAAAGACATGGGGAGGCAGCCTTCAGTTTTTCATGGCCCCAGCCTCTGGAATACCCTGCCACAAGACATAAGAATGGCTGAAACTGTGGGAATCTTTAAGAGAGATCTCTAGGCATATCTTTTTATTCTTGCTTTTATCATGTAGCTATACCTGTATTTGTGTGTGTGTGTGTGTGTGTTTCTTATTTTCTATTCTCCTTTATCTTAGGCTATATTATCTGTCCTGTTTCATTTTCCTTTTTATTTTTTATTTTAATACCATTTACTAATAAAATGTTTTATTTATCTTATTATGTAAAGCACTGTGTGCTACATTTGCTTGTATGAACATGTGCTGTATAAATTTACTTAGCCTGCCCCGGAGCAGTTTAGCTTGGCAGCATAAGTTACCATGGCGATAAAGCACGGCGAAAAATGATCCACCTTCATGATACGGATAAACCAGGCTTGAACCTTAAGTTATCGCACTAACTCTGTAATCCTGTTTCGGTAAGGCCGAACATTAAGGCCCTAGTGTTGTCAGAGAAACGGTTCCCCTGGTCTTTTTGGATGTGCCAATTACTTTTATCTGGCGCACAAAGTGGCGTTGTAACCGCTGGGTGTTCCAATGACAGTCTCCAGACCCCGGTAAACCCAGAACACACCCTTATTAGGCTACACTTATAAAGCCGTCATCGCAACTGGCCCAAACAGTGAGCAGTGTTCGCCACAGGCTGTGTGTTCCTAAGACTGTAACGGTAGCCAGGAGCAGTATTCCTGACAGCAGAAGCGGTGTCCAACACCAACCACAATTCACCGCCGCGGTCACCCTTTTGTCTGAAAGCTAAAAGTAGCATGATGGTGTATATCCTGAGGTGATGAGGCTTTCAGCTGAGAACGTTCAGAGGAGAAACTTCACTGGGTGGACTGAAAATCCAACAGTCTTTCAAAGAACCTCGCTGAACTCCCCGTCCTTTTCCTCCTCAACCTCCGCATCTCAACGACCTCTCCTGAGTCACTGATGCACAACAGCCAATGTTAGTGTGTTTCACCCACTCTCTCCCAAAACTCTCACAGTCCTCACAGGGCCTGTAGGCCAGAGGTTCCACCCTCTAGTTTGTTCTCAAAAGCACGTTCCACAGTTGGTCAGCATCACTTCAGACCAGTACGGTGTTGCATGTTCAGCGAGAGCCAACACCCTGCCCGTTCTCTAAGTGCTAAGAACTGAACCTAGTGTACAGACAGCCCAATACACGCTCTCCTGGACTGCCAAGGACAGACAGAACAGACAAGAGACAAGTAATTGTCCGGGACAGCTCTGACAGATCTCCTGCCTGCGAGGAGAAGAGAGCGCGAATCTCTCTCCCTCTCTCCCTCTCTCTCTCAGCCAATGAGGTTTCCCTGAGCATGCTCGCAGGTCGCTGTGCCTCAGGGATGACGGGAAAACTCCAGGGGAGACAGGAGATGAGGCCTGGCCATTAGAAGTGCATCTCCCGCGGTGCGTTGTCAACTAGTCCAGCCTCACTTCGTCAGGGGGGGGCCTCATGTCATCACTTTCATTTACAGCATGGAACGTTTCATATCCGCTGTCCTGTCTTTGCACTGCCCCTCCTGTCCCTGTCTAATGTTGTCTCCATCTGTGTTATGCACCTTGGAAATTCCTTTAACTGTCTTTAACATCCCTAGTCAAAGGGTTAAGTACAGTAGGTTATGTTTGTGGTATATGAGGGGATGACAGCCGATCACAGGATGTATATTGGATGGAAAGCATACATTCTATTCTATTCGATTCTATTTTATTCTACTCTTTTTCCTCATACTGCCTGTTCCATTGTTTTACCAACATCAGAGGGTATTTGAGGCTGGCGACTAGCAGGGGTGATTAGCCCTCATTCACTTGTACCAGAGAAGCCTTCAGAGAAAACCTTCTATGCCTGTAGCCAGGAGCTCAGGCCAAAACAACTAGAACTTGATCTTACAGTGCTCTGAGCTTCCCTGCTCACCTTCTCCAGTGAAAGCAAAATCAGCTGTATCGCCAATACCAAGACCAAAATACTAAACATTGGACAGCAAAATGAGGGAGATGATTATTGAGAAAGACTGAGGGAAATTGAAAGGGTTGCATTGTCCTCCAGGGCCATTAGCTTGGTGCAATTAAGTCCTTAATAAGGAGTTGATGGGAGCCACCTTTGCGAGCAAACAACAATTATGAATGTTGCTCGACAAACAGGAAAGGAGCAAATGGCTGAGGGAGCGGTAATTGGTCGTAGCTGCTAATAGCTGTGGAGGCAACAAGCGGCCAATGGGGGGGGTCACAGGGGACGGACCCTCGTTTGGGAAAATGGCGAGAGCACTGAATAAATAAATCACTTAAAAACATGACATGCGCATGCAGAGATGTGCGCAGAATGACAATGGCCCCCGGAAAGGAGGGGAAGCGATGCCTGGGGAGAGAGGACACAGAGGGGAATATTTATGTTGCTCTCCTCTTCCTCTCCAAAGCAAAGACCTCAGCTACAATTTCAGCATAATTTCCTGGCGAGTAGGGGTCCTCCACAGAGGAACTGCCCACCGTGACTCAGCTTTCACTCTGTCAACAGGGAAGGAACAACAACGAAAAAAAATAGAATAGGAAGAGGAGTCCGTATGAAAGAACTGCCCTCGAAATCCCAAATCCCTTCAGTACAAAACAAACAGTAGTCAACAAGAGTCAACATCGCCTCTAATCGGGGCCCAATTACGCAACGCATTTAGCATCCAGCGGCTTCTGGAATTACACTTCTGTTCAGCTCGCTCACGCCACAATGAGGATTCGTAGCCGGCGTCAGTCTGACAAGTTGTCAGTGCGGCCTGAGGACTCGATGATGAGAGAGTGGGGAGAAGTCAAACAGCGCCTGGGGAACAGAGGCTCATTTTGAAAGGTCCGGCGCCGAGGCAAAGTCCTGGCAGACTGGACGCCAGCGGAGACAGACAGGCGGGCGGGGCGGGGTGGGCGGGTTGCGTGCGGCTTTGCCCTTTAAGGGCTGAGGAGCCAGAGTGTTCTTTAAATATTAACAGCTGCTGCTCAAGCCAGACAGAAACTCCGTAATCAAGAAAAAGCTGTCTGGATACTGAATAGCACCCTGACGTCTCTCTCTCTGTCTGCCTCTCTGGATAGTGGATAGCACGCTCATCCCCCTGTCTCTCTCCCTTTCTCTTTCACCTTCTCTTTCGTTCAGTCATTCTTGCTCTCTCTTCATCCTTCTCTCCAATGTGGAGGGTGCAGGTAAGACTAGAGGCTGTCTGTGGCTTGGTAAAATGCAATGTTTGTGGCAGGAATTTCAGGGCTAAATACTAACCCCGTACATCCAAGCCTTCCTCCCTTCCCGCTGACAGAATGTACAACACACTTGGCCGAGGCGGGACTTGAAGCCTGTCAATACTGCCAAACCGCGGGGCACTCAGCCTGACCTCTGTGTTGTACTGCCTCAGTCACCTGGGGGTACAGGCTCATGTTTATTCATGAGGCCCCGTGGCCCTGGCCGCCTCCCTGAGCTGCTCTTTATTCATGAGCGGAGCCCTTCGACGGGTCGTCAACTCGGCCAGTTTCCACGGGAACCGCCCTATCCGCTGGCATCCTTTTTTTTATGTCAAGACAGGGGAGTTTCTGAGGTGTCTGCTGCTCCTGGCTACTTGGCTATGTGAAAATGTAGGAGATGCCAGGAAGTAGCCGGCAGATGTGGTTGTTCTCTAGTGATCTTGGCCATCTCCCTTTAAACGAAACAAAAAAGAAACTGGGGAGAGACAGCTGGGAGAAAGCTGCTCCACTCTTCGCTCCGAGTCACAGGGGCAATCAAACAATTGAGCACTTATCCCCGTAAAACCATCCCTGAGACACTGATCTTTCAATTTAGCCTCAACCAGCCGGTTACAGCCGACAGAGGATCCATTTATCTAAACTTTCCACTCAGTAATAAACCAATCAGAACTACTGAGCCGGCCCCAGACCTCGAAAATCTCTCTCTCTCTCTCTCTCTCTCTCTCTGCAACTAGCCAGGAGACAGGGTTGCCAGGTTGCCCTAGTTGAGCAGGCATTACACGAAATCGATGGTGAGAGTTCACTCTGCTTCCCCTCTCTCAACCAATCACAGTTGATTACTGCTCTGCAGGCTCCTGAGATCAAAGGATTTGGAAGCCACAGACTCCCGTCTCTGAGAAATTTCCGGTACAGGCGACGCTTTTTCTGACGGCGAGGGACAGCGGCGGCGGGAGAGGTGGGCAGGCGGGGTCGGCGTACAAACGCAGGACGGGGTAAGCGTGAGGACAGGGCCACTGGGAGGAGGACGGGGTGAGCGTGAGGACAGGGCAGTTGGGAGGAGGACAGGGTGAGCATGAGGACGGGGTGAGCGTGAGGACAGGGCAGCTGGGAGGAAGACAGGGGGAGCGTGAGGACAGGGGGAGCGTGAGGTCAGGGCAGCTGGGTGGAGGACGGGCTGAGCGTGAGGACAGGGCAGCTGGGAGGAGGACGGGGTGAGCGTGAGGACGGGACCGCTGGGAGGAGGACAGGGTGAGCGTGAGGACGGGGTGAGCGTGAGGACAGGGCAGCTGGGAGGAGGACGGGGTGAGCGTGAGAACGGGGTGAGCGTGAGGACGGGGCCGCCGACGGGGTGAGCGTGAGGAGAGAGGGATGCTTGAGGGGGCCATAAGAGAGAGATAGTCATGAGAGGGCAACGGGAGATTTCAAATCTTCAAATAGCCAATAACAGAGGGAGGTTGGCTCGGAGGGAGTACGCCTATGAATTCAAATGAACCACTGGGAGATAAGAGCTTTTTTGGCATGCCTTCCCCGGACGACCAACAACGGCGGACATCGTAACTACGATCCACAGACAGCGCTCTAAACATCCCCCTGCATTCCCCTTCATTGCTTGAAAACGCGCCCCAGTCTGCGAGTCCACACGGCTCGGCTCGCTGCTCCAGCGCTGCACAAACAGAGCAGAAAAAAAAATGGAGTATTTTCCTCCAGTCTCCAGGAAACACTCGCTGATAGCGGCACGCCCGGTGTGAACGCGGCGGGCAGCGGAAGGGAGCGTGCAGATTTTGCTGGATGTTAACGGCGCTGAACCGTTATTACGCCGTGGCTCTGAGCCGGCGGCGTGGGGAACAGGACTTGGCTTGTTTATGAGGGGGGGGGGGGGGGGGGGTAATACAGTGGGCAGATACAGCTGGGCGTCTGTTAATACCGGCTCACTGCCGGCTTCAACAAATGAGGTCTGCAGGAGCCGCCATCGAGAGGGGCCCCTGGTGCTCTTCCTGGCCTCTCTCTCTCTCTCTCTCTCTCTCTCTCTCTCTATCTACAGTATCTCTGTCTCTCTCTCTCTCTCTCTCTGTCTCTCTCTCTCTCTGTCTCTCTGTCTCTCTCTCTGTCTCTCTCTCTCTCTCTCTCTCTCTCTCTCTCTCTCTCTGTCTCTCTCTCTCTCTGTCTCTATCTCTCTCTGTCTCTCTCTGTCTCTCTCTCTCTCTCACCCCCAACCCTACCCGCCTATTGTCTTTCTCTTCTTGCTAGTCTATCTGTGCTCCTTCGTTATCTGCCCCTCCATCTGTCCATCATCCTCACTGACTCTATCTCCCTCTCTCCCCTTCACTTCATTCCTTCAATCCTATCGCTGCCCATTTATCTCGTCTTCCTCACACTCCTCTCTCTCTCTCTCTCCCTCCTCCCTGGAGGGCTTAGAGGAAGGGGAGAGCAGGTCAAAGGTGCGGCCAGCAGGTGGAAAGGCGGAAGGGAGGCGAGGAGGAGAGAGAGATCCGCTCCTTATTCTTCAGCGTCTCATTAGGGCTCACCTGCTCCACACTCTAGGTTCGCCCCCTCCACTCCCAGCATGCCTCTCTCGCTCTACCTCCATCTGCTTTCTCCTCCTTCCCTCTGCATCCACGAGATTCCCCTCCCTCCTCACTGTCTGGGCCAATTACCGAAAGTGTGCCTCTCCTGTCCTTGTACCAAGCTAAATCAATCAGTAGTGAACGTGCTAATTAGTATTGCCGAAACTGTCGGCTTTGAAACTGCCTTCCGCAACAGCAATTGCCTACTGACAGCACCAACACAACCATCTGAAGAATAAAGATGAATATAAAATTACACTGTCTCTCTTTCTGTTTGTGTGTGTGTGTGTGTGTGTGTGTTGTGTCGTCCGTTAAAGGAGTAGTAAAGGGAAAATGCATGTTTAGCCCTGTTTTAAGGTTACTTATGATCATATACAATGGTTCAGATTAAAACGTTGACAAAGCTAGCATTTTCGAGAAAGTTGAAAATTGCTCTACCACAGTTTTGGTCATGCAATGGATGTGGATGGGCATCTTGAAAAATTATTAAAAAACAAGTTAAACTTTCGATTTCAAAGACAAGAAGCTCACCGACGGTGTAATTGGTGTCCGTTGGTGTTCTGACATCAAATTCGCCGCAAAGTATGAATCCTGTAGGGTTTTATTGATCATTTTATGAAATCCATTGACTTGTATTGAAGCGACCGTTGTAGATGTGTAGATCAATCCGCAGAGGGGATTCAGGAAGCGGAACTACTTACGGTAGCTATTGTTATTGTTTATGTTGCTAGGCTACCTAGTTTGTGGAAGTTCACACACGTATGTGCTGCGACTAAATAGTTCTATGCTAAATATTTAGAAAAGCCTTTCCAGATGAACTAGAATCTTACTTTATGGCAAATTATATGTCAGAACGCCAAATAACACCTAGGTGAGCTTCTTGTCTTTGAAATCGAGAGTTTAACATGTTTTTGAATGATTTTTCAAGATGCCCACCCAAAATGTATGACCAAAACAGTGGTAGAGCAATTATCAACTTTCTGGAAAATGCTAGCTTTGTCAACGTTTTGATCTGAACCATTGTATATGATCATAAGTAACCTTAAAACAGGGCTAAACATGCATTTTCCCTTTACTACTCCTTTAACCACAGTTGGCTCTCCTCCCACTCCTCTCCCAGAGGAGGTTCATTGTGAGTTCCCACCATGGTTAAAGCTGTCTCGGTCAGTGGGATTGGAACAGACGCTTCTTCACTGGCCAATTAGGTTCATGATTCAGCCTGTTGTTGGGGTGTGGTGACCTTTACCCCGCCTCCAGCACGGGAGAATTACCCATGAGCCAGTGAGGAGCAGGGCTCAGCCAAGGAGGCCACGAGCAGCAAGGATGAAAGATGCATCATACATGAACATGAAAACACACACACACACACACACACACACACACAAACCGAAAGACACACACACACACACACACACACACACAAACAGAAACACACACACACACACACACACACACACAGACATATTGTACGCTAGCCATCACACACAGGCCGTCTTCCAGTATTTTTCTGTATCATTGGAAGGGGACATTATTGTGGAGCAATGGTGGAGCATTCAATTGAGAATAAAGCACGATGGATAGTGGAGGGTTTAAAAAATGCACGCACACACACACACACACACACACACACACACACACACACACACACACACAGATGCAATCAACCCAATCTATTCACGCCTGCCTTCTCACCTAGGCCACCTCTGCCTAAAGGCTGGCACCATTATCGGGAGTTGCAGGGATTGCTTGTGTGTGCTGCGGACCATGTCTGCCCATGAGGAATCGGTTGAGGTGAAAGAAGATTGTGGTTGAAGGGCCGGCTAACCCTTTATCTCCTGAAGAGGATGAAGACGCAGCGGGGGGTGTGGAAGTGGGGCCGGTGGGCGGAGCAGTAAGAGGTCAACGCTCATCCGTTGGGATCCATGGCACTTAGCGCCCGCGCCTCGACCACACCTAGCCATTACCACGTCCGCACGCCTTCCTCACACCTCCTCGCCCGCACGCAAGCAGGCCTGAACACACACACGTGCGCATCGGCTCGCGCACACACGCGCACACACACACACACACACTGTCTCTCTCTCTGTCTTATACATACATACTCACTCTCAGAAATACAGTAGCCTACATACAATACACAAAGACACACACACACACGCACGCACAATCGCGCTCTCCCGGCGCAGTGGACGGGCCGAGAAGCCCCGCCTCCGGCGCCACTGGCGCATTATAATGCACTTCCCCCGGTCCCGCTGCACCCGGCCCTTTTCCACAGGGCTGCGGCCGGCGTGATCATCAGCCTCGCTCCGTTACCCCGAATCATTCACGGCTCGGCTTTAAGAACACACTGCCGCAACTACCCAGCAGCCCCTGGGGCCGCCGCACGGCCCGCCCGCCCCGCTGGTGCAAGGAAGAGAGCAGGAGGAGGAGGGGGAGGAGGAGGAGGAGGAGGGGGAGGAGGAGGGGCAGGGGCAGCGGCGGGGAAGTGTGTAGAGAGAAGGATGAGAAGGATGTGTAGACAGAGAGGGAATACAAGGCCTAGTTTGCGTAGAGGATGGAGGGAGAGAGAATGGGAGAGAGAGAGAGAGAGAGAGAAAGAGAGAGAGAGAGAGAGAGAGAGAGAGAGAGAGAAAAAAGAGAGTG